>NC_064263.1:8787878-9090909 GCF_003254725.2 Canis lupus dingo | reverse complement strand
AATCCTTCTGTCATGTTGTACTCTATTCTTTGGCAGCAGCACTGGACTGATGCCATTTTTTCTTATAACCTTTGCCCATGCTATTTCCTCTACATAGAATTCTTTGTTTTCTATTATCCAATTAAAAATCTTAATAATTCGGGGCACCTGGGTGGCTCAGTGGTTGAGCATCTCCCTTCAGCTCAGATCATGATCCCAGGGTTCTGGAATCAAGTCCCTCATCAGGTTTCCTGTGGGGAGCCTGCTTCTCCCTCTGTCAATGTCTCTGCCTCTCTCTGTGTGTCTCTCATGAATAAATAAATAAAATCTTTAAAATAAAATCTTAAAAAAAATAATAAAATAAAATAAAATAAAATCTTAATAATTCTTAAAGTTAGCTCCTTCCATGTTGCCAGTCTAGTGATCAGATTCCACTCTAAATAGATAGATTTCTGTCAGCTAGTCTTCAAATATTATACCAGCATATTCTATATTTTATGGTCAGGGTGGTATTTTAAAATCATGCCCTCTGCTCAAAACCTCTCAATAATTTCCCATTGCCATTAAGGAAAACTCTAAAATACTTGGTGCAATTTACACTCCTCTTCATAATTTGATCCATAACTATTTTGCCAGCTTAAAATTTTGCTACTCTCCCCTTTGTCATTTCTACTTTAGCTGTATTTGGCTTTTTTCTGTCCTCTAAACATGTAAATGCACTCTCATATCCTGGTTATTGAACATGTACTTTCTCTTTTAAAAAATTTTATTTATTTGTTCATGAGAGACACACACAGAGAGACAGAGACAGGCAGAGGGAGAAGCAGGCTCCATGCAGGGAGCCTGACGTGGGACTCGATCCCGGGTCTCCAGGATCAGGCCCTGGGCTGAAGGCGGCGCTAAAACGCTGAGCCACAGGGGCTGCCTGAACAATACTACATATTTGGTAGTAATACCACTTTTAATAATACAATGTCATAATTATATTATAATAAATGTTACAAGAATATTCTCTATTGCTAGCTATATCAAGTTCTCAAGAAAAGGAATATCTTATGTATTCATCTTATCCTCTTCAGTGCTTAACCTGGTAAATATTCAATAAAAAATTATTAATGGATTGACTTTTCAAATGGCAATTTTAAAACAGTTAACTGTCTAGAAAGTCTGAAAATGTTATAAACGCCCTGCATTCTATTCCATACTATCCATAGGAAGGAAGGAAGGAAGGAAGGAAGGAAGGAAGGAAGGAAGGAAGAAAGAAAGAAAGAAAGAAAGAAAGAAAGAAAGAAAGAAAGAAAGAAAGAAAGAAAGGAGAGAGGGACAAAAGGAAACAGTGATACCACAGACTGGTAGCTTTTTCAGTCACTTGTTGCAGATTTTACAAGAGCCAGGCAAAAAGAGAAAACAGCCTTCTGAATAAATATGCTATTTTCTAGTTCACCTTTATTAAAATAGATGGCCTGATTTTACCAACCCTTGCTTACATTAACATTCAAGAAGTCCATGTATCTCAGTGGTATTTAATATATGTATACATTCTGTGATCATAATTTTGGGTCTCAACTGAGTTACCCATACACTGATTTGCCCTAATACTATTTAATTATTTCTACAAAAGCATGAAAACTAGCCCTCCTAAATTTGATACCACCAAAAGCTTAGAAAATAAAATTTAAAAATAAATATTTTTAAGCAGTCAGAAAAAAAGCAAAGATTGGTAATAATATAGCTAATGTTTATTGAGAACCTGGTTATTGTGTTAAGTAACTGAGATGTACTAACTCCTTAGATCTTTTTATTTATTTTTATTTTTTTAAAGATTTTATTTATTTATTTGAGAAAGAGTGAGAAAGAGAATGAGTGGAAGGAGGGGTAGAGGGGAGGGAGAAGCAGACTCCCGGCTCAATAGGGACATGGGGCTCAGTCCTAGGACCCTGGGTTCATGACCTAAGCCAAAGCTAGATGCTGAACCAACTATGCCACCCAGGCCCCCCTCCTTGAATATTATTACATGCTCCACTTTGCAGATGAGAAACTTCAGGCACTAAGCTTCAACAATTCCATTTAAGTCACAATGAATAAGTGATGGAACCAGAATATAAACCCATGCTAAAGTACTTACCCTTTCCCCTGGTAATCTTCTACACAATACAGATGGAACTTTTATCTGGCTCCAGACACACAACCAGCATAGAATTTATGGTCATATGAAGGATTCTTTTTCAAGAGCTGTAGTAAGTTGTGACATTTCTAAAGCCTACAAAACTATGCCTCACAGAGTTTCAGCGTAAGGTCAGCCCTTTGTCACTTTAATTTTATCAGATTTATTATCCATGGTTCTTTTTTCTTCCAGGCTCACAAAACTTCTCCTAATGAGAAAGATAGGCAAGAAAATCAAATTGTGAGCTCCATACCAGAAGAAAAATTGTTTGGAATAAGTAAGTTTAAAGAGGTGGCTTTGGTTCACTTTAGCCTCTACAAAAGCACATCAGAGGATAATATCTACATCCTAGGGTTATGAATATTCAGGCTCAGCCCTCAAAATGAAAGCCATGTAAACAATAGTCCTGTTGATAACAGCATACAACAACACAGAGGAATAGAACAAGTATCGGGCATTGAGTATACGGCACCAGTTAAATGCATCTCTATTCCCCATCATGAAAAATGGAGATAAGGTCTACCCAGTTGTTGTGAAGATCAAGTAAATTAAAGTACTACATAAACATAAAGTTGAGAGTAGTAATATTTGACAGGTCAAAACTATAGACAAATGAAAAATGAGACTCAGATTCAACAGAAACAGTGATGACCAAAATAAGATCACAATATATTCAGATTGTTAATGTAAACTAAACCAACTGACCTCAGCTATCACAGATGATTGTTTCACACAGCTCTGCTAAGTAGAAAGACCAGATGCAACATTTCACCTCGGCAAATCCCCCCCTACCAATTTATTTCTCCTACACATACATCATTAACAATTATGGCCGAACAGGGTCAGAGATGGGGATGAGGAAAGCTGCCAACATAAGGCAAACATCAATACTCCAGAAGTAAAAATTAAATGGGTGGTGGTGAAGAGAAATAAGATGCCAGAAATCAGAACATTTAGTTCCAAATGAATTCCATATATATTACAGAATCAATCCGTGTGTAAGGTGCCACCTTTCATGCAAAGTCTAGCTCTCGGATATCTGCTTTTCTTCTGTACTTCTGGCTTGAGGTCTCTCTGGAAAAACAAACTGAACCAATGGCAATGTTTAAGCTTCCTGATCTCCAGCAGGGGTAAAAGATGGTGGTAGTGATGGCAGTAGCAGCAGAAAAAAAAATGTAATTCATTCTGGAAAAAGAAATAAGTACCATGCCCACGTTTTAATTTCCCCAGTGTTTGCTGGCTGCCAATTTATTTCCTTGCCTAAGGGAACATTAGCTAAACCAAGAGCTTGAAATTGATTTCACCATCCCAAGGATGCAAGTGCTGCTAAATGTTTTCATGCCATCTTCAGGAGCTCCCAGAGTTCCAAGGCTCACTCAAGATCATTCAAACCGTCTTTTTGGAACCCAAGCTGGTGGTTCCCTAGAGAAACAAATCATTTTCATGAGATTAACTTTCCTCCTGGCCAATAAAATCCCTCTATAAAAAGGGAAATATTTTCCTTAACAATTGCCATTTCTCTTACATTTGTAAAACTGGGTCACTTTGTGTCTTCCTCATTATTTCTTGCTGTCATTGGCTTTTCTAACCTTAAAAAGGGCTAGGTATTAGTTATTTTGGAAGATAATATTTCATTGGGTATCGCATGTACACGCAGGCTGAGACAGCCCAACCCCTGCAGAGTGCAGCACATGCATGTACATGTACATGCATTCAACATCAGAGTGTGGGACCTACTGCCTTTCTCCCTCCAGTTGTAACTAGATTGTGAGTCCTCCCTACTGGGTAAGACTATCTAGAGGAATACAGATATTCAAGGACAGGACATCAAACATCAAAGAACTCCATGTACTGTCAAAGAAAAGCTCAGAAGAGAGCAAAACCAGAAGTTGGGTGCAAAGAAAATTCTCAGTCTAGAATTAGAACATTATTTCTTCTTTTTAAGATTTTATTTATTTATTCATGAGAGACACACAGAGAGAGAGAGAGGCACAGACACAGGCAAAGGGAGAAGCAGGCTCCATGCAAGGAGCCTGACATGGAACTTCATCCCGGGTCTCCAGGATCAGGCCCTGGGCTGAAGGCAGCGCTAAACTGCTGAGCCACCCAGGCTGCCCATTATTTCTTATTTTAACCATTCTGAAAGGTATATTATAATACCTCATTACACTTATAATTTGCATTTCTTAATGTTGAAGATGTTTAACACATTTTCGTGTTTAGTTGTCATTGTATATACTCTTTGACCAAATGTCATTTCATGCCTTGCTTATTTTCTAAATGGATACTCTGAAGGGTTTTTATTGTTGAGTTCTGAAAATATATAATCAATATATGAATTATTTGTTGGATATGTAGTTTGAAAATATTCTCTGCCACTCTTTAGCTTGTCTACCTTAATTTGTCAACTTTTCCTTTTGTGGATCATGCTTTTGGTGTCAAGTCTAAGGACTTCTTGCCTAACCCTAGATTCCCCAAATTTTCTTTTTTTTCTAAGGATCTATATTTTTATACTTTACATTTAAGTTCATAAACTAGTTTGAGTGTTGTATCAAGATAAAACTAATTTCATAAAATCAATTGGGCACTATCTCTTCTATTTTCTGGAAGAAACTATAAAATTCCTGTTCATTCTTTCTTAAATGCATGATAGACTTCTTCATAGAAGCCTCCTACACCTGGAGATTTCTTTTTTGGAAGTGTTGTAATTATGAATCCTTAATCCTTAATCCAATGTCCTTAATAGACATAAGGTAATTTAAATGATACATTGGTTGAGTTCGGTAGTTTCTGATTTTTTTTTTTTTTGAGGAATTAGACCATTTTCTATAAATTGTCAAATTTATTTATGTAAAAAACTTATTTGTATAGTTTTTCATAGTATTTCTTTTTGATATCAGCAGTATCTCTAGTGACATCCCATATTTCATTTGTGATATTGTTAATCTTCTCTCTATATGCTTGTGTCATTTTTAAAAACCCACTTTTCAATTCTTTGTCTTAAAACTGCTCTTTTTAGAAAACTTAACATTTAACATAATTACTACTGCTGTGTTTGGGCTTAAGTCTGACATTTTAATTTTTTTGCCTTCTGTTTCTTCTCACTGCTTTTTTGTTTCTCTGTGTTCTTTTTCCTGCCTTCCTCTGGGATGTCTGAATATAATTTACAATTTGATTTTGATTTGTCAAAAGTGTTTTGAGTGTAACACATTATATAACGTCTTTAGCAACTGCTCTGGGTATTATACTATACATTATTATATATATATGTATAATTATTTTATATATATATATTACCACTATACTGGTGTCATCATTTTGCCAGTTCAACTGAAATATAGAAACTTCACATCCCTTTACATTCCACTACTCTCTCCTGTTTGTATTACAATTTTATTAGATATTTCTTCTGCAAACATAGGCCCACATCAAACTGTGTAACAATTTTTGCTTCAACTGTCAAGCAAAATTTAGAAAATGCAAGAGGAGAAGATAAGCCTATTTTATTCATCCATATTTTTGAGTATCTTGTTCTTTCCTCTTCTCTGATGTTCTAAAGATTATATTTCTTTTGTTTCCTTTTTGTTTGAGGAACTTCCTTTAGCCATTCAGAAACAAATTTCTCATCTGCAAATGTCTTGATTTTCCTTCATTCCTAAAAGATATTTTCAATGTGTACAAAACTTGGGTTGACAGTTTTTCTTTTTTTTTTTTAAATACTTGAAAAATATTGTGCCACTTATTTGCGGCTTCTAGCTTTTGATGAGAAATCCAGTATCACTTGAATGTTTTCTCTTATAGGGACACCTGGGTGGCTCAGCAGTTGAGCATATGCTTTCAGCTCAGAGCCTGATCCTGGGGTCCTAGGATTAAGTTCTGCATTGAAGTCCCAGCAACGAGCCTACTTCTCCCTCTGCCTGTGTCTCTGCCTCTCTCTCTGTCTCTCATGAATAAATAAATAAAATAGTTTTAAAAAAATTAAAAATGAATGTTTTCCCTTATAAATAAAATGTCTTCTTCTCTGAGTAGTCTTAACATTTTATTTCTGTTTTCAGTTTTTACAAGTTTAATTATGATATATCTTGGCATGGATATCTTTAGGTTTATATTGTTTGGGGCTCACTCAAGTTCCATATTTATTTTTAATGTATACATTGTGATAATTTAATACACATATACATTATGGAATTATTACCACAAACAAGTTAATTAACACATTCCTCACCTCACATAATTATCACTCGGTGTGTGTGTGTGTGTGTACATGCATGTGATGAGAATATTTAAGATCTACTCTTTTAGCAAATTTCAAATATAAAATATAGCATTATCAACTAGAATCATCATGCTGTACATTAGATTCCCAGAATATACTTATCTCATAACTGACAGTCTCTACCCTTTGACCAATATCTCTTCATTTCTGTGCCCCATCCCCAAAGTTCCTGGCAACCACCATTCAACTCTCTGGTTCTAGGAGTTCAACATTTTTAGGTTCAACTTTTAAGCAAGAACATACAGTATTTATATTTCTCTGCCTGGCTTATTTTACTCAGCTTCTTGTATCTGTAGGTTTGTATGTCCTGCCAAATTTGATTTTGTGATTTTCGGCCACTTTCTGTTTCAAACCTATTCTCTTTCTTTTCTCTTTCTAAGATTCTGATGACATGGATATTAGATTCTTTGTTATAGTCCCACAGGTCCCTGAGGATTTGTTCATTTCTTCCTCTTTTCTTTCTTGTTCAGACTGTATGTACTTCCTTCTAGTTCATTGATTATTTCCTCTGCCTCCTCCATTATGCTGTGAGCCCAATCATTGAGCTTTTAATTTGGGTTGTTTTATTTTCTGGTTCTAAAATATGCACTTGGCAGCCCGGGTGGCTCAGGGGTTTAGTGCTGCCTTCAGCCCAGGGTGTGATCCTGGAGACCCGGGATTGAATCCCACGTCAGGCTCCCTGCATGGAGCCTGCTTCTCCCTCTGCCTGTGTCTATGCCTCTTTCTCTCTCTGTGTCTCTCATGAATAAATAAATAAAATCTTTAAAAATATAAAAAATAAAATGTCCACTTGTTCTTCTTTATAACTTTTTTTTTTCTGAGATTTTTCTATTTCTTTCCTAAGGCTTTCCAGCCTTTCATTTGTTTTACTTTATTCATAACTGCTCATTGACACTTTTTTTTTATCATGAATACCTTAAATTATTTGCCAGATAATTCTAACTTCAGTCATATTGGCATTTGCATCTATTGTCTTTTTTCACTCAGTTGGAGAGCTTCCTGTTCTTGATATAAGTGATTTTTAATTGAAATCTGAACACTTTTATATTATGTTAAGAAACTCTAGATCTTATTTAAACTTTGTGCTTTAACTGGCATTCTCTGATACTATTCAATCACATGTATGTGTGCATGTGTATGAGTGTGTGTATTCGTGTGTGTGTGTGTGGTGGGAGGTACAGGTCTGTGGCTGGTCCTTGTTACTTCTTGGCTGGGTGGGAGCTCTGGTTCCCTTTGTGATCTCCACTAACATTGCACGGGGGTGGCCTCATTATTTCTGGACAATGTTGAAAATTCTGATTCCCATTGGACCTGCTCTGACACCACCCCCACTGGGAGAAGGAGAGATGCCTCATTACTGCAAGGTATGGGTTAAAATTCACTATGTGAACTCCACCAACACTGTGGGGGGGAAAGGAGGATTGTTAATGGCTGGCAGGGATGAAAGTCCTGTGTCTCTATTTGGTTTTCTCTGACGACATCTGGCAAGGTTGATTAGCATCTTATAACAACCACATGAGGGTAGATGTCTAGGTTTCTCATTGTCTTTGCTGACATGGGCAGGGTCTTTGCTGACATAGGCAGGGTGGGGCTACAGTTTTTTTGTGGTGTTTGGCTAGAGTAGGGCAGCTATATATAATCTCAATGTTTTCTATCTTGCTAGGCTGCCCCTTTTCTGATCCTTTCACTAAAAAGAGCAAGTTTTTGTTGGGGCTTTTTAAATTTGTACTTCTTAATGTTTTTCAGGTTCCTGGCTTCTTCAGCACTGAGCATGGGACATAGGAGGGAAAAAAGAAAACCCAGGAACATCAGAAGTCATTCTCCAGGTCTGTAGACTGGGGAGTCTGTCTTCTTTTCTCCACCTTTCAGATTCTTTTCATGTTTGTTTTATATATAATGCTCAAGGTTTTTAGTTGTACTTAATAGGACAAATAAAGAAAAGTATGTCTACTCCCTCTTTCCAGAGGCAGAATTTCTCTCTCTTTTATTAGAATGACATTTTACAAATAGTTAAACTTATTAGCATTTGAATTTCCTTATTTATCCTTATTTCCATTTGTACTATAACAGTATTGTTTAATAAAGCAGTTTAATATAGTTAATGTAGTTTAATAATATCGTTTGGTCTTCCTGGTACGTCCTTGTATTTTTCTATGTTGGTTACCATCTCTTTCTACAAAAAATACTAGCTATTAATTAATAAGCATATTGTAATGGGAGTTATTAATTTATAAACAATAAAAAGGAGGAAATTATTTTTAGGAAAAATATTAGATGTAAAAGTATATAGCAAAAATTATGAAGCTATTACTCAAAGTATATATTCTAAAAACATTGGGCTCTTTGAAGGTCCCTTCTCCCTGTGTATAACAGAGGTGGAGGTGGAGTGTCAAATGACATATAGTGTGACTTGAGCTTTTCTCCTTTTCCTGGATCTCAGTCTGTTAATTCCTAACTCTACCACTTGAGCTTTAACATGTAGAGACCTAACATACCAGAATCTCTGGCTGCTGGATATCCCAGGATCGATGGAAAAATGCTCTTCAGTTCATTGTCAGACATGCCAGGACATGCTGTGTCCCTTGATAATATTTTGTGCACAGTTTCTGATTTTCACTCTCTGGGGGTGTCTGTAGCTCTGAAACAATTAAGTCCAACCTGGCACATAAACTGAAACATGTCTTGCAAACATGAAGCACATATGGTGATCCCAGTAAAACTACACATTGATTTCTGACCTAAGGCTCTCCAAGGAGTGTCCCTAATCTCCCAAGGGTAGAGTTTTGTGAGGGAATCGTTGATTAAACTGTAAGATTAAAGAAAATTTAAGTGGCTGGACAGCTCCCTATTCACTGCCTGTTTGAGACGTCTTGAGAACATGTGTTATTCTTTTCAAAGTTGGTTGTAAATCAAACTCTCTAAATTGCTTCCAGATCAGTCCTTTCAGGCAAAGCATTAAAATGATGATTCTATCACCCAAAACGCTAATTTTTGCTCAGATCTCACATACTATTATAAATTCCCTTTACCTAATATAGAAGAAGGAGATGCCAATCCAACCAGTCATCTTTTCTCTAGGTCAGCAGATGTGCTGTCTGGATTAGAAGCTGCTGTCAGCAATTTGGTCACACAACTAGCTCAGATTCTTTAGAGATCAATTGTGTCTCTGAAAAAATTTTGGCATAAATTCCTAAAATATTCTTCAGAACAATGAATGTAAATATCAAATGAAAGTAGAATATTTAAGTTAAACAAAAGTAGCCTTTCTGACAAGAAAATGTTTTATAGCTCTTCAGATTTTGAAAAATAAAGTATTTGATTATCCCATTTCAAATATGTAAAATACTCATTCATTCTCATACCTTCTCTTTCAGCTTTGCTAGTCAAAATTTCAATTTTAACTGGACTTTAATGACTGGCTACTTAAAAATAATGAGTACATTGGTCATGACAGAAATTCTTAACTGAATAGTTCATTCTGCAAATGAACTCTATTCCATCCATGAAGCCCTACATGATGTGTGTTTTTTTTTTCCCCCCTCTGGATAAGGGATGTATAACTTACTTCGATTTTCAAAGATACATATCAGTTCGAATTTTACCACAGAATACTTTCTTTCATTAAAATATCTAAATATGTAAAACGTGGACCAACATTCAATAAATATATACATATATCCTCAAATTTAAAAAGAGAGAGAGAAGAGCTTACAATTTACAACTAAAATTTTAAATACTCCACTATTTCTAAGCTAACACGCTAAACTTGTATTTGTTTACTAAGCCAAAATACAGTTTTTAATTTTGGAGCACTGATTATTTGTTCCACTTGTGAACTATTTAAGATAATACAAAATGAATTTTATAACTTCTGAAATATCAGCAGGTAACTTTCAACATGCTAAAATCAGGCCTGACTCCATGTCCTTTGAAAGAAATTTCTACTCTCGGGTAGCATCATTGATTCTACATAAATGTGCCTGTCATGAAAGTTTCTCCATAGTTCCCCAAAGGAGAAATAGAGACCTGGTAAGTGATAACAAATATTCTTAAATAGCATACGAGCTTTCAATTTTGGGTAAAAATGTGTAAGCACACTTGACTCTGCCTTTGTCACTGAATGCAGCCATAAAACCTGGGTATAATGCATGGAACAGATCTTTCAGGACTCTAGAAAGTAAGTAACAGCAGGCAGCTAGAATTCAAAGTACCACTAAACCAGTGATGAGGTTACCTTTTTTTTTTTTTTTTTTTTTACCAAAATACCCTTCACGTACACAAGACTTAGATGCAGTATAGCCTGAAACCTAGAAGTGGGCAGAGGGTGCAGCCAGAGAGAGCTCTAAGAGACCCCTTTAGTTCTGACTTGAGAAGCAGGAAAAGGAACAACTAATGTTCAGATATACTGCAGAAACTTCCTTTTGTAGTTTTTTCTTTATTTTTTTTCCATTCTCCTGTACTTAAGTCCCCAGACAATGATTCATAGAGGGCCACAGGTGTTGTTATAGGAACTCACAGGAGGCAAAACTCTGAAGGTGGCAAACCTTCCTTCAGCCTCATCAGTGGAGCTGTGTTCCCAAGAAGGTGGGTGATCCTCTGTTGCTTTTTTTCCCACTCAGTCCTATATCTGCTTTGTCCTAGAGGTGCATATATCTGTGAAAGTGCACAGGAGAAACGACTACTTAGAGTCCCAGCTTTCTGTCCATATGGCCCAAAAGGGGAGCCCCAGGGACCCAAAAGGGGAGCCCCAGAGAAACAGAAACCCCAGAGAGGGAGGATCTTGGGAAAGCGATATCATAGAATAATTTATGAACTTCTGAGTTCACTCTTGAGCTGCATCTGTATGATTTTGATAGTAATAAAAATACCTAACAGTTGGAGAACTGAATTAACAGATTACCACCCACCCACCCAAGGTGGGAGACAGATCCTAATAGTGCTACAAAGGCTTTGAAAACTGAAACAACAATGGAATCACAGCTGATACAAGATGGGTTAGAACTTGCAATCTGAGCATAACTAAGTGGAATGATTACTAAAATAAAAATAAATACTCCATAGGATTTAAACTTACACATTCATAATACAATATTCAAAATATCCAGGATACAATTCAAAGTTACTCAGCATACAAAGAATCTCAACTCTCACGGGAAAAGCCAATCAATGGACATCACTACCAAAATGATGCAGATTTTGTTTTTGTTTTGTTTTTTCAAAAATGATGCAGATTTTGGAATTATTTGAGAAAAATTTTAAAATAGCTACCATAAAAATTCCTCCAATGAGCAATCATAAACGTCACTGAAATGAATAGAGAAGAAGAAGCAGAAGAAGAAGAAGAAGAAGAAGAAGAAGAAGAAGAAGAAGAAGAAGAAGAAGAAGAAGAAGAAATAATAAAGAAATACCAAACAGAAATTTTAGAACTAAAAGTAAATTAATGGCAATTTTTAAAGCATGTAATGGTGACAAAAAGGAGTTGATGAACTTGAAGATATATCAAAAGAAATTATCCAATCTGAAAAACACAGAGGAAAGAAAATGAAATAAATGAATAAAGCCCCAGAGACCTGTGGAACACCAACAAAAGGTCTAATATTTTTTAAAACATAGATCTAGAATGAGAGGAAAAAAGAGTATGGTGTTGAAAAATATTTGAAGAAACAATGACTAGAATTATGGCAGAAGATTTAACCTACAGATTCAAGGAGCTTAATAAACATCAAACCAAATAAAGTCCCAAAAGTTCATGCCCAGACACATCAAAATGCTAGAAATTAAAGATAATGCAAATATTTTGACAGCAGCTAGAAGGAAAAAAATAAATTTTCCTTTTTAAAAAAAGATTTTATTTACTTATTTGAGAGAGAGAGCACAAGCAAGAGGAAGAAAGAATCTGAAGCAGACCCTGCGCTGAGTGCAGAGCCCAATCAGGACTCAATCCCACAACTGCAAGATCATGACCTGAGCTGAAACCAAGAGTCGGACGCTTAACTGACTTAGCTACCAGGAACCCCTCCACACAAAACAAATGCATTTTCTCTGTAGGAAAAGCAATTGAAATTTTCACAGAATTTTCATCAGAAACTATGGAGGCCAAAAGTGACACGGTTTTTAAATGCTGAAATAAAAAGCTGTCAACTCACTATTCTATGTCCGGTGTAAATACCTTACAAAAATGAAGGTAAAATAAAGGAATTATACATGACACTAAAAGCACAATCCATAAAAGGAAAACACATTGACAAATTGAACTTCATTAAAATTAAATACAAAATAAAGCCACAATGGAATACCATCACCTTTCTTATTAAAATAGCTAAAGTTTAAAAATCAAAAACTGAGTGCTAGCAAAGGTCTGAAGCAACCGGAACACTCATACATTGTTGTGGGCATTCAAAATGGCACAGCATCTCTGGAAAACCACTTGTTAGTGTCTTAAATGTTTAACATATACTTACCATGTGATTCATCAAACTCTCTTTAACTACCTGAGAGATCTAAAAGCTTATTCTCATGCAGAAACTGTACATAAGTATTTATATCAGTTCTATTCATCATATCCAAAAACTGGAAATAAGTTGAGGGTCTTTGAATAGGTGAGTAAAGAGGAAAACTAGTTCTTACCTGCAAAAGAATCCTACTAAGCAATAAAAAAAGGAGCAAACTATTGGTAGGCACAAGCACATGACTGAATCTCAAGTGCATTTTACTGAAAGAAAGAGCCGGTCTGAAAAGTTTGCATACTCAGTGACTCAATTTATTTTATTTTACTTTTTTAAGATTTTATTTATTTATTCATGAGAGACACAGAGAGAGAGAGAGGCAGAGACACAGGCAGAGGGAGAAGCAGGCTCCATGCAGGGAGCCCAACGCGGGACTTGATCCCGGGTCTCCAGGATCAGGCCCTGGGCTGAAAGTGGCGCTAAACTGCTGAGCCACCCAGGGTGCCCTAGTGACTCAATTTAGATGACATTTTCAAAAACCAAAAACTACGGTGATAGGGATCAGTGGTTCCCAGGGGTCAGGAGGCAGGGAGAATGTAATTGTAGCACAAGGCTGTTTTCTGAGGGTGTTGAAATGGTTCTATATAGTGACTATGCTGGTGGTTACACTAATCTACACAGATTAAAGTTTGTTGAATTGTACACCAAAAAGGTCTAACTTTATTGTGTGACAATAAAAAAGTAACATTTAAAAAAAATTGTGCATGATAATTTGACAAAGGGGAAAATAAATTAAAAGTCTGTTTATTTAATTAAAAGGTACTATTGCCAGGTACCACACATGTGGTGCTTCCAGAGTACTTTGTTATATCTGTGATTTAATCTAGATTAATTTTCAGCCACACAGGTTATGCCACATCTGTCTGATGATCTACTAAGCGGTTAAAACTCAGCAAGTACACAGGTTCCTCTCTGAAACTTCACAAGAATCTCCTGTCTCTCAGGTAAATTTGCCCAACTCTTTCTTTTGGTCACCTCTTTGCCCTATGCATACTTTTATCATAACACCCATAGCAATATTTCTCTATTAACCTATAAATCCTATGAAGGAAAGAACATTTCATTTATTTAGCATCATTTCCCAGAAAAGAGGCTGGCATACACCAAACACAGAATAAAATGTCTGTTGAATGAATGAAGTATCTAAAGCTGCACAATATTTAAGTTGCAGCCTACTAGGCAGTATTTCATCTCTTCTATGTTGCAGTTGCAATCTACAGTATTCTTTTTATTCAGACTAAAAAACAAAAGGTAATAATAATAATCACCTTGATGAATATTAAAATATAGGTTCTGGATATTGGCTGTTGGTATAAAGCAACTCCTCTACATTTTGTTATACATGTGTGAAATTCATGTAAGTCCTGTGCTGCAATACTGCACTTATGCAAAATCCTTTTCTAATGTCTTGGATACCAATGAGCATTCAAGAGAAACTTTAAACAGGTCAGCATGGTATCAGAACCACCATCTCGTTATTCTGACATGGAGACTATGGAAACGTTTACTTTGTAAGCATGTCGAATGTGTTATGTTTACTACAATGTGTGTGAAGTTTGAAATATTCTTACTATGTAACATGTAGGGGAAAATGCAGTCTGGACATGAATGGACATCATCAGGAAGTCACAATGCTGCCAAGAATATATACTGATATGTAGCTTACATCAATTGCCACTAATTGTCTTTTCTCCTAATGAGAATTGAAAGTTAGAGAAAAAATAAGTGGTGTTAAGTTTTGGAATCAAAATATGTGACTTAATAATAGAAGTTAATCTACACTAGAACAAAAGCTCATCGAGCATCCAGAGAAGCCCCTCAACTATATGAGGGTGGGTTTGTGTAAACATTCTAAATGTGACAGACCCCTCTGACATTGAACATCACCAAATCCATAAAGGTGGAAATTCATGTTCATGGTATGATTTCCTGGATCTACTGTGGACCTGTGTAAGGGCCTTATCTCTCTCAGAATCAGGTAAAACACTGCCTGTTTCCCAAACACGTAAAACACGTTCTCATCTGTGAAAGAGAAAATGATGGATACAGAGAGAAAGAAAGAAGCAATTAAAAGAAGGATTGGAGCAGAACAAAAGAGCAAGAGTCCCTGATACGTTTAAGAAGACTTTATTGAAAGAAGGCCCTGGGGAAGTACAGCAAACTGCGGCAAGTAAATTAACAAGAAAGTGACAGTGCATTACAATAGAACAGAAAGAATCTCCATTGTCCTGGCATTAAGATAACATGCAGAGCAGGGATCCCTGGGCCATGGTCACGCAAGACTACCTGGAGCTGAAGGCTACTCTGCTCCTGCTAATAACATGGGTAAAAAGACAACAAGATATGAAAATACTTCTTGACAGCTCTGTTCTGCTCTATGAGACTGTGGCAAACAGAGCCGGATGATTTCCAAAATGTTAACCAGACCATTTCTAAGGACGTCCTTATACAGATATTTCAGAGCCCCAAATGTGATTTCTAGTTCTGTGTCCACTCTTAGAAGTGCAAAGAGGATAGATGATCCCACGGGTAATTAAACAAAGGCTTGATATTGCAACGGTTAACGTGACTCTGGCGATCAAACTTAGAACTTTTTCCCTCTATTTTCACTAACCTCCATTATGTGAATTACCTCTCACTGGCATCTGGTTTATTTGCGTACCACCCTGCTACAGAGTTCTTTATAGGTGTCTTTATAGGTATAATAGGACAATGCTTTGCACGTGATAAGTGCTCAAATATTTGTTTGAATGAATGAATGGATTTGGTCTTACGATCATGTGCCATGGAAGATAAACCAAGTGGAGCCAACTCAGAAAGAACACACAAAACTGCAAAATACCAATGAAGGACATATCTTTGAGTTCATTTACATTAACTTCCTCAGATGTGGAATAAAAGCTCAGACAGGATTAGTTTTCTGTCCAGCAGCCCAGAACTACTGAATGATAAAAACCAAGACTTGAATGTTGACTCTTACTCCTTCCAAACCTACAGTTAAACTCTCATACTTTGAAGACCTTGTACAATGTGTCACAGCTTTACTGCTTTTCTAGCAGGAAAGAACTCCAACAATTCAAATTAAAGGTATTTCCTGTCCTAGTCAGCACGTAGCCAGATGACTGCCTAAAATGAAAGGAATTTTGTTCTCTAGAGAGGAGTTGGTAGAAGCTGTCCTAAGTGTAGACTTTCATTCTTTAGAATGAAAAAGCAGACAGAAAAAAGAAAGACAAAATTTCTTGCACTGGCCTTTCTGTTCTGAATGATCCCTCAAATACTTCTCAGAGATATCTCAGGGTAGGAAAATAGTTGCTAACATTGAAATGCCAACACACTTTCTGATAAATAAGTGCATCTTTACCTTAAGCTCACCTTCTGTATGTTGTCCATGCATTCATCCTTCTAGTAGCCCAAGACTGGGGCTCTGCCCAAACTTCATCCTCCCTTACAACTTCTTAGAAGTCACTTGTCATAATAACTTGAAAAATCCTAAAAGTTCAATGACAGTAGCCTAATTTTTCTTCCATCTGGGAAAACTAGAGCCAGAAAAGATTTTTGGTCTGTCTAACCTTATCTCACAAATTATCATTTCAGTAAGAAGTGACACCCTTGGCAGATGTTCCCTTCATTAATGTGCTGGAAATTTCATTAACAGGCTGAAAAAAACACACTGGAGAAATAAAAACCTGTGGCTAAAAGGAAATTTCAACTCAAAGGAGTATGATTCATGACTGATGAGTTAACCCAATAGTAAAAGAGGGGAATGAGACACCTTGACTATAATGACAACCCTGTACCTTGGAAGGTAATAAACGAAACAGAGTAGGAGAGAAAACACAGTATAAATAAGCAAATAAACTATCCTGAAGGAGCAGGAGCCAACTGTGATACATAGAATGCTACTTCACACTCCAGGGAAACTTTAAGAGCAAAAACAGTATGTATGTTATAAAGTACAGCTCAGGTATGCCTTCAAACTTAAACCCCATTCCAACAACTCCATTACAGTTTCCTTCTGTTATCATGAAAAAAGACAAATGTGGTCAGTAAATACTGAAACTAAAATTTCTGCATCACTTAAAATATCCTCAAACCAAGGTACCGTCAATCTCTTACAATAAAACAACCTTGTGAAAAGGCAAAAAAAAAAAAAAAAAAGAAAAAAGAAAGAAAAAAATGAATTCATTTTATTGATGAATGTTATCTATCCATCATCAGCTATTAATTGACCACCTACTAAATACAAGGTTCTTGCCTATTGGTACCTGAAAATTGAGTGCTTTATATGAATGCCAATAGATTCTATTATGGATTGATGAAATAAGATTCATAATTTGTTTTCCTGTAGACTATAATTCAGTGTGTATCCACAGCTAATATTCCAGCAGCAAGGATTCAGCTACTTTTAGAAAGGATTGAGTAGCATTTAATTGACAGGCTAAGTGATAGAGCTGGGAAGCTCCAAGGGACATGATTTTCCCCTGAAGAATTCTTGAAAAATCATAAATAATCTATATGGTCTGGAGGAAAAGTTACAGGAAATAGTAAATTTATCATGTAGTAAGACTTTAATTTGAGTGGCTTCTATGAGCAAGGACACAATTATTCATTTGATGTCTTCTAGAGACACAAGAGTTTATTGAATAGTTTAAAAGGATAATTTTATGCATGCAACCTATTAACAGAGCTAGTCTGGGTATTCTAAGTAAATGTAGTAGAGGTCTTCAGTGGTCTTCAATGGGGATTCTAGGAATTTAAGGGTTTAGCTAGTCAGCCAGGTAAGCCTTCCAAGAATTGATTCCTATATATGCTTGGCAAAGGATTCCTCAGAGGGGAAAATTTTCAAAGAGAGTACCACAATGATCTCAGGTGCCATCTGAGCCACTCCAGGTGTCCGCTGTTAATAAGCCTTGGGAATGGAACTACAATTAGAAAAGGACAGTACTCAAGCAGCAATTTCTATGGAGACATTGGGAATACTGTGATTATAGTCGCCTTGCTAGTGCAGTGTATTCCTGAGAGGTCATCTTAAGTGTGTTAAGAGATGAAGCATAAATTTAGGTACAGAAATGTTTACTAGAGATCAAGAAATTCAGCCCTATGCATTTAATTTATCTGTAGATGTTTGTTTTGTGTTTCACTCTACTGAAATTATAGAAAGGATGTGAACACGTTCAGAAAGAATTCACATGTCCTTTCTGGTTTTCCTCAGTCCCCGCTTCTTCCTATTGCCTTATAGCTAGTTTGGTGCCTTCATTTCTGTTACCTACTAGTCCCTACTAGTCCACTTCAATCTTTTAGGAATCAGTGACCTTTGGTTCAGACAAATTACAGAATGACACAGGTTTTAATGGATAAAGCCAGCAATCAGAAGAAATCTGTGACCACCACTCTCCCAAACTTCCTTTCCTGACTCCCCATATTTATATGTACGAGCTTTAACTCTGCTTGTACTCCTCCCACCCCCACAGGCCCAACATATACCCATTTCTCCAGCTGCAGTCACGATGTCCCTCAACATTACACCAACACTATGCCAACCATCCCAGTGCTTGTGTTGCTGTGGTTCTCCTAAGTGGGCAGTGAAAAAAAAAATCTCTTTTTCCCTTACACCAGATAGAAACAAATAGTAACTTTTCAATAATATTTACTAAGAAATTAAGTCATAAAATAAGATCCAAAACAGTAAATACAGTGACAACAAAGAGCAAATTCTCTACCCTAAAATACTACCTTATTAAATAATTCGTTCATTCTATATCCTTTGTTAAACCATAATCCTTAGTCAGCACTGTGTGTTATCCTGGGCATTTTTAGAATAGTTGAGGAAGAAGACATGTAAATAATCTTGCTTGTAAATAACGATGTCATGTGCAAGAGAAGACCACAGTAGCTTAAAGATAGTATGTCTTGACTGCCCAAGCTTAGTCCCTATACTCACCATTTCTACCTCAGCCTTGACTCTGAAGAATCCACTCCAAAGCTGTTTCACTTCCAACTCCCTACCTCCTGCAGAGGCTGAGCCTATTATAATTAGGTTCCCCTGTAAAGGGAAAAGAGAAGAAGCACTCTACTTCTTATGAGCTTAGGAACAAATGAATAAACATTCAGAAATCATCTGGTTTCCCACCACATCAAGTCACTCTGAGGACAAAGCATTTTATCTCATGGTAGTTTCTAAGAAAAGTTGTGGGAAACCAAAGTGCACTCTAAGTTTCTGAAAGTTTATATTCTTTCATTTATTTGGTAGCATCCCACTAACTTTATGCCTGGCACTTTTCTAGGCACTGGAGAGACAACATAAAAGACAATTCTCAGCGCTTCAGATTCTTACAATTCAATATCCCAAACCAGCAAGCTGACAAATGTTATAATCATTTAATTTCTAAAAGAACTCAAAAGAGGGGTATGTGACCCACACTGGAGGAAAATAAATGGGTTATTGTAAGAGTGGCATCTGATCTCAGTCTTAAAGAATGATTCAGAGTAACAAGATACAGATAGAATAAGTGTGTTCTAGAACAGAATATCCCATGGTACCAATGTCAGAAATAGAGTACAAGGCTAATAGTCAGGGGTATAGGATGGCACCTGTAACTTTTGGGGAATGCCAAGTTAAGCAGTGAGTGTTAAAAGCAGTTTAACATACCATTAAATATCTGAATATCGAACAATCAGCCCCCACATGTTAACCGTTTCAAGATAAATGTCGCTCTGAAACCTAAACCTTGGCAGATTTTTAGCTGGTAAAGAATCATCCAAGGAGCTGCATCTAACTAAAAACAAAAACAACAAACAAACAAAACCAACCTTTAACCCTCATTTTGGGCTTGAAGCACCTACCAATCAGAGACACTGCTATTTCTGTTAGCAAAAGGTGTGTAAAATATCTTTTTAAATGTATCTCTCTTACATAGGATTGTTTATAATGAGAGAGATTTAAAGGGGCTATTTCTAAAGCTTAAAAATATTGATGTGATACTGGCTATGGCCAGGATGGCTTGACCAAATGAAAAGCCTTTTCTTTGATTTCTGTGTATGATTTCACCTAAGAATCAAAACGGGGCAGGGGGGAGACCCCAAAACTGTGTATCTGATAGAATTCAGCTAACCAGACAACTGGTTCTGCCAGCAATGCTTGTAGCAGATGATCTGATTATAATGCAAGGCATTAATCTAATAAAAATAACCCTGTGTCCAAAATGAATGAAGCAAACATTAATAACAATAAGGATAAATAGTGAGAGTGATTCTCATAAAATCTCCAGGGGAAATCTTCAGTGAGATGGCTAAGTCTGCCCATCATTGAGCACGTGGTTTTGAATGCCCATCATTTTCTGGGTACTTTTGTGGAAAAAAGATGTAGCAGTCATAGATCTTGCCTCAAGGAGCTTGCAGGCTAAAATGGAAAAAATATATATAATTTAAATATATAGTAGATGGTGGTAGGTGCTACAGGGCAGTACATATAAACTACTATGGGTATTGTGAGGAACAAAAGAGTATTTCCAGCTGAGAAATCTAAAAAGATTCTTTCATGGAAGTGCCTCTGCTGTGTTCTAGACTTGTGTATCCAACTGGTTTCTGATCATTTCTACTTATAAAGCCCCGGTATGCTCCAAGAAAAATCTAACATCTTTTCCCCAAAATGCATTCATCCTTTAAAACTCTACAGCTAAATGACACTTCATCCAATCAATAAAGCTAGTGTTCTGGGAGTCATATTGGACCTCCCTCTTTCTCACACGTCACTGCCATATTTCATCACCTAGTCCTGGACTACCATGTGCTTCATTGATGTAAAAGGGGTGCTAAAGTCCTCTACTGTTATTGTACTATTATCGATTAGTTCCTTTTGGAGTCAGCCCTCTCTTTTCATATTCCCAATATTGTAGTTATATTCTAATAATTGCTTGTATAGATACGTGCAATGGTCTCCAAATTTATTTCGTAATTTAATTACATCATTGCTCTGCTTAAAATTGTTCAATAACTATTTGTAGCTTTCAAGATAAAGTTCAAATTCCTCAGGTCTTTCATAGTCTAAGATTTCATAGAATGCTTGTTCATAGTCTAAGATTTTATAGAATGCTTGTTACACAGTAGATACTTTTATTTTTAGAATTAATGATGGGATAACTGGATTTTAGATAGATTTGTCACATTTGAACTATATTTAGAAATAAGAGGAATTTTTAGACATGCTGATAAAGGGAATTTTAACTAGAAGGGATGTGCTCAGGAGCCCTGACCTTGGGAACTAATTGAAAGAACTTGGGACTCTAAGTCCATGGAGGCTTCCTGTCCTCAATAACCTATTTCGTATAAGAGCAGGAGAATAGTTTCAGAAATATCACTGTACTCTCTCCAAAGAGAGACAGTTTGAAGATTGAGGTGTCAAGCCACTTATAGTCAGGTGGAAAAATAATGGTAGAGGCACTTGTTTAATCCACATAGTCCTACTTGCTTAAAGAGAGAGAAAGAGAAGGAGGGAGGAAAGGAAAAAAACATTATTTTTTTTTTTAAAGATTGGTTTATTTATCTTAGAGAGAGAAGGAAAGCAAGCAGGGGCAGGGGCAGAGGGAGAGAATCCTCAAACAGACACCCAGGTGAGCACCAATGAGAGGCTGGATCCCAGGAACCTGAGATCATGACCTGAGCCAAAATCAAGAGTCGGATGCTTAATCAACTGAGCCACTCAGGCACCCCCACACTATTTTTCATTAGACTTCCTGCTTTTCAAATTCCTGACACATTCCAAAAAATAGACTGAAACTTTGTTCAGCCTAATGCTAAAATTTAGTAAAGTTCTATTTTATTTTTCATGAAAAACCATCACAGAAAAATAAAATTCAAAAAAAATCTTATCTTACATTTCTATACAAAGATACAATTTAAAATGACCTTTTAGTGACTATCATAAATAAATAAAAATTTTAAAAAATTAAAAAAAAATGACCTTTTAAATAATCTGAAAATATCTTGGATTCATGCACTTGCATGAATATGATGATGAATATGATGAATTAAAAAACAGGCAAGTGTTTTTATTTGGAGAATCTGTGTTTTGTTTTTTTATTTGATTTGTTTGTTTTTTAGATAAAAAAAAAAAGATATTTGCTATGTCTTTTATATAGATTTGTGTCTCTCAAATTTCCAGAGTGTTAACTTGAACTGTTAGGAGTTAATTCTTTAAACCAACCAGTTTTATACTTCGCTATTTGAAGTCAGGCAGTGGTGCACTGGGAAATAATCTAGGGGGAACGCCAGGTCCATCTACTACCACCCCTCCTTGGCCAGAAATGCTGTAGTCTTGATCATTTTGCATATTGAGACTATGCAAAATACTTCATCTCTAGAAAAATTTCACTGCACAAAACAAAAAAGTGTTTGAAAAATCACTGCTACACAAATCAATTTGCCCTAGTTTTTCCTCTTTTCTCAAAAGTTCAAGACAGAGGAAGGGACATCTCTAATACGAACATACACATAATACTACAACATCATGAAAATAATGGTAAGTTATCTCTCTTTGTTAGTTGCACATTTGAATCTTTTCACTTCCATCACTTCTAGAGTAGACTCCAGAAACTATTGCCCATCCTATAGATACTCTGAGGGTCTTTTCAAATGACTTTACTCATGGTGATCAGAAAATAGAGCTTTCCCCAAGAGAACAGTTGTCTTCCAATAAATATGTACACTAAAATTACAAAGATGTCTTTTCTATCAGGGACATTTACTTACTTATCTAATGCAATGTGTCAGCAGACACTAAAAATAGTGACATATTTTGTAGTTAAGTTTTGGATATACTAATGTTGTGGTTGTTGTAATTGATGTTATTGCCTGCCTTTTTAACCTTTACCCTTTTTATTCTTGTCAAAATAATACAGTTTCACATTTACACAATTGTGTTGTCCTGAGAAGCTCATAATGAAAAACAGCAGTCTTCTGATATGACCCTTGACTCCTTTCAAGAAAGATCCAGCTCACTGGTGCAAACAGGCTCTTCTGCTGGTATTCACCTTACCTTTTCTAAGTAATATACTTATTTCTTGATTTTTATTAATTGCAGAAATCATTGGTAACTCCCATTATAAAATAAAAATATGTCATTCTTTTACATTCCATATACCCAATATAGCTAGATGACAGCTTTTAGAGTGATCAACAGCCAATGTTTATATCAAGATTATCATAAAGTATTATTCACAGGAATGCCAAGTGATTATAAACGTCTACCTAAATAATTTTGTCCTATGGGCTATCAGATACCATTAGCCTCTGTCTTGACCTTTTTTTTTTTCTTAATTTTTTTTATTTATTTGTTCATGAGAGACAGAGAGAGAGATACAGAGACACAGGCAAAGGGAGAATCAGGCTCCATGCAGGGAGCTGGATGCAGGACTGGATCCCAGAACTCCAGGATCATACCCTGGGCAGGAGGCAGGCGCTAAATTGCTGAGCCACCCAGGGATCCCCTTGACCCCTTTTTTGTAACCAAATGTTCCATTATATCAAGCTATTTGTTGTGTCTCCTTTCTCCTCTTGGAAAGCTTTTCCCAGAACTTTGTATATACCTGTTTCCTAGGTCTCCTAGGAGCTGCCTTCCAGAGACTGCTCTTTAACTCTCTCCTGAGATAGTGCCCCTATTTCTCAGACATCATACTTCCTTTCTGTACTCTTAGTTTACTTGTAAGTTTTGCTGAAGCATTCCTAAGAAAAGGTGCGTAAAAACTAAATTTTTTGTGACCTTACATGAATATGACATCAGTTTATGCTTATACCTGGTTGATGGTTTTTTGAGTATGGAATCCTAGATTGAATATAGTTTTTCCTCAGAATCTTGAAGATATGTTGTCTTTATCATCTGTTCTTTTTGTAAATCTATTATCGATAAGTTATTGAATTTGAGGGGGTAAATCTTCTAGGACTATTGCTTTTGTCTTCTATTTTCTCCAGCACTGTTCCTTGGGTTTAGGCTCTCAGTGATTTCTTCATTTTCATCTTGCAATATTTCCGCTGATTTTTTTAAACAATTGTTATTTTTAACTTCCAGGAGCTATTTTGTTTTTCCTTTGCATGTGCTTTTCTGTGTCTCTTTGTTGTCTTTGTTTTAATGCATGCAATAGTTTCTTCTATCTCTCTTAGGATACCCATTATAGCAAAAATTTTAACTGGTGAGGTTGAGGGTGTCCTGAAGAGGAGGAGAACATTTTCTTAAAAAAAAAAATTTTAAATAGCTGTATGTGGAGATATTTTCCCCAGCAGTGTTTAGATTTTCCAGAAAAGCAAATCCCTTTCTTGCCTGAGGATTCATTGCCTGGCTGCCTGTTACACACAGACTGGGGAAAGCAGACTTTCCAACTAATATCCCTGCCCAGCTCTCAAGCTCGCA
The DNA here is from genome assembly GCF_003254725.2 of Canis lupus dingo. Lineage (NCBI taxonomy): Eukaryota > Metazoa > Chordata > Mammalia > Carnivora > Canidae > Canis > Canis lupus. Next base: position 9,066,583 of record NC_064263.1, on the reverse strand, counting down.
TCTAGTGGAGGTGGGGGAAGACCCTTGACTGCTGGAGATGTGGGCACTACGCTGCTCAATATTGTGACTTTATCCCAGTGCCATGTTTGTTTTCTTCTTGTGCCTCATCCTTACCCTTCACCATTTGTTCTATTTGTCTACATATTTTATTATGCACTTCCGTTTCCAGCTTTATCATGCTGCCTTCAATCTTCCTTCTGTTTCATATCTTCCAAAAATTTGTAGATATTATTGTTTTTCCCTATTTCCTATCTTCTCTTTGTTCTTATGGAGAAATACAGGTATAGTTATAGGTGATATAGATACAGATGTAGATAAATAATTTAAGTTACCTCTTAGAAGAAAGAAGAGATCAATGTGTATAGTCTCCCTATAACCTAAAGTTCCTTGGCTGTGTTTCAAGTTCAAGAAAAATATTTCCTAAGTCTTAATAGACTACTATATCTCTTCTAACTCAATTTCATGACTGTTCTAACTCAATAAAACACCTGAAGAAAATTTTCCTGACAGATATTTACCTTTTTCTTCTACTGTGAACAAAATTTATTTTCACTGCCTATTTTTAGAGTTATTGAACTCTATTTCACTATAATATTAAAAATTAAAAATTCCCCTTTTAATATATATAGCAGATACATCACTTTAAATGGGGAAAGGGATCTAGCAATATACAACAATCAACCAGATATCATCTGTCTTGGTGAGTGTTCCTGAAACAATACCAACTGGGGGCTTGAGGACTCCACTTTTTATGAAACTTTCTTTGGACAGCAAAATGTTCCCTAAATTAGTAAAGCTTACAATCTGATTGGTATAATTAAATCATAAAGCAGAAATGTGACCTTAGAATCTCTTTCTGTGTTTGTAGTATACGAATGTGATAGGCTTTAAGTTATTTCTTATATATTTATACCCAGCTTGCCCTATTAATAGAGAGCACCTAATAGACATCTTTTCAGGAGAGTCTGAGGCAATAGGGTACACACACAGTCCATGTTGCTTATATTATCTCTACCGAAGCCCCCTGGGAAGTGTTGGTCCTTTCTTAAACCACACAAGGAAGTACCCACCTTCTTTGGGAACCAACAAGCTACCTGAACAAATCCATTTCCCTCTACTCTGTTATCAGTATGCACCTCACCCTGCCTGGAATGTTAAGAAGCAACAAGACTTTTTTCTTTGGGTAAGGGTCATTCTCTTTTTTCTCCATTGTGTTTATTAAGTATGGTGTGTAGCATTAAACTTATTTTATTCATTGTATCAGTGAGTGTTGAGTTAGGAAAATAGCAACCAAAACAGCCATCTTAGTAACAACATCATAATATAGGGAACCGTTTAAATAACTATTAAAGGACTAAAAAGGGGACATTGAGGTAACATGGAAATAAAAACTAGAGGAAGCTGCTAGAGCTAGGGGAAAAAATCAGAAGGAGGTTACTTGGATTTAGAAACCTGAAGAAGTCCCATTGAGCTGGGACTCAGATCTCTGAAGAGGAAACACATCACCATTGGTTTTGATACTCTTGGGTGTACCTCAACCCCAAGCCAGGATTCAATCTTCTGAGGAGGGGCTGCTGCCTGGCTGCTGGAATCTGTGAGATGACTTTAAGGTGGTTTGACAGTGGAGGGGTAGGGGGCAGGAAACCCTGAAAATTGGAACCAACTGCTGTTCCTGGAGTCAAAAGTTATAAGACAGAGTGGGAAATGATGGTGTAATGTGGACAGGAATAGAAGTCAACAAAAAGAAGTCCATTCTCCTATCTCTTGTCTTCCAGTCTTCTTTTGGTCTTCCCATTAATACAGCCCAATAGGAAGCAAGCTGGCCTGAGAGAAATATGATCTACAGAGTCTCAGCATTACAAAGCAGGTATAGAAAGGTAAACTTCCAGCAAAGAAGGAGGCCAGAGCTTACTAACCATTACATCTAAACCTTATGTAAAAACTCACCACTTGAGCAGAAAGAGAATTGACTTCTAGTACAACATTAAAACTAGACAAGTAGTCCTTAATTAGGTTAATATATAATTCCACTCTTACATTGAATGTTACTAATGTTAATAATTTAAGAATGTATATCTATTTGTCTCTGTGGTTTTTAGCACAAAGCTCCTAAAATTCTTATAATTTCCCAAGTGGTAAGAGCACCAACAGCATCTTTTGGTCTATTTGGTCTTTGACCCTGGTTTCTGATGCTGAGCTCTTAAATCTGTTGGAATTTCTGGGGTAATGGAAATATCTTTTGTCCAAATGAAGAGACTCTGGATGGGTTCCTGTATGGCACCTGGATGGGGACTGGTCACCAGAAAGATCAAGCTGTGATTGAAAGCTTGAAGTTTTCAGTTCCATCCCCTCCCCATTCCCAGCAAAGAGAGAAGGGCTAAAAATGTAATTAATGATTACTCATACGTATGTAATGAAGCCTTCATAAAATCCTAATAGTATGGGGTTCAGAAAACTTCCATATTGGTGAACACATCCATGTACCTGGAAGGTCACACATCCCAACTCCACAGGGGATGGAGATTCCTATGCTCCAGTTCCTCCTGGACCTCACTCAATGTATTTCTTCATCTGTGTGCTTTATCATAGCTTTTAATAAACTGATAAATGTGTTTCTCTAAATTCTGTGAGAAGCTCTAGCAAATTAATCTAACCTCAGGAGGAGAAGAGGAGGTCATGGAGACCTCAGATTTATAGTCAATCAGTAAGAAGCACAGGTAACAACCTGGACTTGCTACTTGCACCTGAAGTTGCAAGGGATGGCGGTGGGGAGGCAGTCTTGTGGGACCAGCCCTTAACCTGTGGGATCTGATGCCATCTCCAGGTAGACAGCACAGAATTGACTTAAATTTTAGGATACCAAGATGGTATTGATGAAGGATAGTTGGAAGGCAGGCAGGCAGGAACAAGCCCCCCCCTCCCCCCCCACACACACACCCTAAGAGGAAACCACCCTTAAAAGAATTCTACACCACTGGGGAAGGAGCCCTCCAGCCTTTCCCATGTGATAGACAGGTGACAAAAGCCTGATTGGATGACAGGTACAGGAAGGTAATCAGATTAAAACAGCCTGTTAATGGGCAGCCTGGGTGGCTCAGCAGTTTAGTGCCACCTTTGGCCCATGTTGTGATCCTGGAGTCCCAGGATAGAGTCCCTCACTGGGCTCCCTTCATGGAGCCTGCTTCTCCCTCTGCTTGTGTCTCTGCCTCTCTCATTCTCTGTGTCTTTCATGAATAAATAAATAAAATCTTTGGGGAAAAAAAATAGCCTGTTAACAAGCCCATAAAAACCCCTAGACTTAGAAAGTCTAGTGGCAACCCTCTTGGGTCCCCTCCTTCCTTGGGAACTTTGTACTATCACTTTGCTGTATCCTCACTCAATAAACCTTGCTTCGCTGCCCACCACTGTTTGGTCTACCTCTTCATTTTTTTAAAGCGGCATAACCAAGAACCACAGGCATCGATGGAGAAAAAAACCCTTTAAGAGTGTCACAGAGAATTGTTTCCTGGGGGAAAATCCCACATATTTGGTGACCAAAAGTGTCAGAAGTGAAAATAAAGGAGACATCCAGCAGGAAAGACTGGGTGTTTTTAAATTCAGTTATAAACACTATACTCATGCCCACTCCCACCCACCCCAATTTAGGAAACACAGACATTCTCTTTTACTCACTAACAAAACAAACATCAAAGATACTGCTACAAATGGTTTCAATGGCTACATTATCAGATTTATAAGTGAACAATGATTATGGTCTCCTCCATTTCTTTTTTAGGTTATCAGAGCCAGAGCTCTAGCTCATTGAGCCAGAGTTCATTGAGTTCTACAGATTTGTTGCTATAGAGGAGGAAAAATAATTTTCCTTTTACCTTTCTAGGTTCTTGCTGAGACACTCTCTCTAATAAAAGACAGATTAACCAAAGAAAAACAGAAGTTTAATCATAGGTATACTTTCTGTATATATGAGAGAGATCAAGGGAAACGATGTAGCTCTCCAAAATGTCCCAAGCCATCACTTTAAGCGTGATTTCCAGTGAAAGACAAAAGACAGCAGGGGGAAAGGGAAGTTCAGTTATGGGAGGTTAACCTATCAGAAAGGCACAATAAACAAGGGGAAAGGTTGTTATGCAGATTTAAATTACTCTCTTCTCCACTGATAGACTTCTAGAGATTTGGTCATCCTCTTCCTGGTAAAGAGAGGGAGACACCTTTACAAATAGAGATTTCCTTTATACATATGAATGTCTCTTAAAACAGGGTTAACTTCTACTCCGTTTTCAGAGCTCCTCCTGTGTCTGCTGTTTCTTAGAAATAATCAGCCTAAAATAATCCTTATGTCAAAGAAGCATATGTCTGGGGGACAAATTCTACTCCTTCATTGCCAACTTCCTTCACTCTGGACCATTGTTTCCTCCAGCACAGATATTCTCAAAGCACTACCTGATGTGTTTAAAGAGAAAATTTTCATTTCTTTCAGAGAGCTCAAAGCAAAACCACCCTCCTTAATGCTTCAATTGGCTCAAGTCTTTCCTATTCGTGTAGAACTTTGCATTTGTCTACCAATATCCACTTTCTCCTGCCTTACTAACAGAATCCCAATTTTGTTCAAGATGGTAATGTGTCTGGGTAAAAAAATACATTGCTTGCCTTTTTTTTTTTTCAAACTAGTGATGGGTGAGTGTTCAAGGGGAGCAGAATACCACCCCAAAATATGTTCCCTTTGGCATAAAGATTATTTAAAGCTGATTATTTTTAAGAGACTCTAGACAGGAAAAGTTCTCAAAACCTGAATAGAAATTACCCTTTTGTAAGAGACATTTACATTTACAAAAGAAAGCTCCATTTCTAAGGGTGTCCTCCTTTCTGTACTAGGTAGAGACAATTTAAGAAAAGCTAGAGACAGCTGGAGGTGTCTGATAAGTCTGAGAAGGTACATGGATGTGTTCACCTATATGGGAAGCTCTTTGAATCTCATCAGGATTTTATGAAGGCTTCATTATGTAGGTATGAGCAATCATTAATTCCATCTGTCTCCAGTTAGAGACATATGACTCTTAATTTCTAGAAACTATCAATGGAAAAGGCAATGACTTAAAACTGCATAACGACCTTACCCTTGTTTACTGTGCTTTTCCTGGCAACCTTCCATAACTGGCCTCCACCCTACCTTTTCTGACTGTTGTGCCCACGATTGCGAATCCGAGAAACCACCAAGGAGCCGATCCCGATGCAAGTACACGAGGGTTTATTTACAAGCTCGAGCTTGGGTCCAAGTGTACCCACATAGCGGAGCAGAGACTTGGACCCCGAGGTGGGTTTCAGCTTAGTTTTAAGGGCTGGTCTAGGGGACCTCCAGAAGGGGTGCAGGAATTTCTCAAGTTCTGTTTACATTCTGATATGGGCTTTCAAGGGCATTGAGCTCTGTTCTTATTCTAATATGGGGCTTCCTGCCCTTGGCTTGGGCTCTGTTTTTATTCTAATATGGGGCTTTCTAGGGTGTTAAGCTGTAAGCTGTTTTTTCCTGTAACTGAAGTAAGGTGAAGTTCAGCTCTTATTCACAGGGGCCTGAGATGGCTGCATTTGTGCTAAAGATGAACTTAAGGTGGAATGGCCTTAATTTTCTCGGCCTCCACAAAAGGAAATTTCCTAGAAGGAAATTTATTTTTCCTTCCCCACAGTGTCACAGTTCAAGCCAATGAGATAAAAGCAGAAATCTGCTTTCTTGTGTTTTTCCAACAGGAGCTTTCTTAACTTTTCTCTTTGTGAGGTTGCATTCTGAAACACAAATGGGAAACTGGAGGTAGAACAGTCATTTTTCAATGACAAAATGATTGTGAAAAAGAAAATAGCATAGAAGGAATGAAGTGGGAACAAAGAAAGCATCTCTGCCCTGGTCTGCATATTCTAGATGTCTTGTGAAAGAAAAATTCTCTTTTTTACTTCTTTCATAGGAAGCTTAAACTTTCATAATTAATGTACTATTAAAAATATTGTAGCAATATCATTGTTTTTTATTAACCACTTTCAATAGAATTTGTATGTGAAAAGCACTATCCTGAGCAGTATCAGTGATACTGGATAGAGAATAAGAGCGAATATGCTGACTTTAAGTACCATAAAATATAGTGGAAGAGACAGACATATAAAAACTTGGTTAAGATTAAATGTTTTTCCTGAGGCACCACTCTGGAAAACAGAGAGCTTCCTCAAAAAGTTGAAAATGGAGCTACCCTATGACCCAGCAATTGCACTACTGGGTGTTTACCCCAAAGATCAAATGTAGTGATCCAAAGGGGCACCTGAACCCCAATGTTCAAAGCAATGTCCACAATAGCCAAACTGTGGAAAGAGCCCAGATGCCCATCGACAGATGAATGGATAAAGATGGTATATATACACAATGGAATACTACTCAGTATTCCTCATTAAAAAAAGAAAGAAAGAAAGAAATCTTGCCATTTGCAATGACACAGATTGAACTAGAGGATATTATGCCAAATGAAATAAGCTAGTCAAAGAAAGACAACTATCATATGATCTCATTCATGTGGAATCTGTGAAGCAAAACAAAGGATTATAGGGGAAGAGAGGAAAAAAATAAAACAAGATGAAATCAGAGAGGGAGACAAACCATAAGAGACTCATAATGATAGGGAAAAAAGTGAGAGTGGCTGGAGAGGAGAGATGTAGGGAAATGGAGTAACTGGGTGATGGACATTAAGGAGGGCATGTGATATAATAAGCAGTGGGTGTCATATACAACTGATGAATCACTGACCTCTACCTCTGAAACCAATAATACATTATATGTTAATTACTAGAAGTTAAATTCAAAAAAAATTTTTTTAAAGAGGTGTTCTCCTTTTCTCTTTGCTCCTCCTCGCAACTCTCTCTCTCTCCCTCTCCCCCCTAAATGCATCTTTAAAAAATCAAAAATTAAAGGTCTTTCAGTGGCCTTTATTAACAAAATAGCCACATCCTTTATGTAGGTTTGGCTCCTAGAGATTCTGAGTAATCACAGGCTATACTAAGTCCCAGATTCCTAGGAGGTTTTAATGATGCCATGATGTCTATCAAACTTGGAGAGAGGTGGAAATTTCTCTTGTGGCCAACCCTATTGCAGAAACATTCAAAAAATAAAGTACTTAAAATGTCATTCTAATTTATCTAAGTTGACAGAGCACAAAATCATCACACCCAATTAATAAATAGATCTGGGATTCAGACCCAGAAAATCTGTCTCCAAATCTGTACTTTTAACTACACCACTGTATTGCTTCTCACACAAACACCCCAAGGAGGGACTGTTGCTCTGACTTGGAGATTAATATGACATCTCATTTTTCGTGTGAACTCTCAGTATTCTGTGTTCGTCTGTTCATGAACATGACAGAGTTTGCAAATGGAAAAGCATTTATTCGGTTTTCACTCCTAGGATATACTAAGTTCTCTCCCATGTCCAACATGAGCATGAGATTAAATGAATGGCAAATCTACAAAAAACCCAACTTATTGATGAGGAAAAGATGAAAGTAACAGGTTGTAAGATGAAAAAGAGTACAAATTATCACCCTGGTAAATACATACTGAAATACAGGATTATAGAGGGCTGGTACAAGGCCTAATGCTAGAGACAAAAATATTAAACTCTGGTTGACTTCAAACAATTGCTAGTTCATCATAATTTCTGGAGTATTTCCCAAACTTTGATTGAAGTCTCCCTCAACACAAAATGGAAATTAAATGCTTGCTATAGTCAAGATATAAGCTGTGGGGCATGGAAGAGAGAATTATTTATCCCAAATGGGAGGTCAGCTTCAAGGAGAAAAAGGCATTTGAGTCCAGTCTTTGACTACTGGTAAGGTTTAACCAGATAAGTTACGTGCAGCAAGGCAGTCCAAAAGACACAATGACGCTGAGGCATTCTGTAAATTATTTAGATTTTCCATGTGCCATGCACTGTGCTAGGAATGAAACTCATATTGCAGAAAAGGCAAGACAGGTTCACAAAACAGATGATACTTTTAATGTATCTATAATGAAGAGTAGGTAGTATGAAATAGAAGCAGATGAGTTTGGAAAGGTAGAATGAGAACAGATTATGGTTAATGGAATTTCTATTCAAAGTAAACATTTTCCCTTTTGTGGATGGAATTCAAAAGATACAATGTGTAAAGATTTTTGAAAGTTCACAATAAGCAAAGTAACACTGTATAACAGAAGAAAATTGCCACAGCCCAGCTCTTTTTCTCTTTAGAAATGTATTTGAATGCAGGAATGCATTTATAATATAAACCATTTCTATTCCTTTCGAGATGATGAGGGAAGGGCTACATTTTATGAAATGTATGGAGTTTAAAATTCAATAAGCACAATGTTTACAATGTTACACATTCTTTCTTAGCCAAAAAGCAAGGCTATTCAAAGTGTTCTCTGCAAGATTGACTTATATATTATTTATTGGAAAACACATTGACTTCCTCTATTCCCAAACTTTAGTGATGCTTGAATACTATTCAACTCATTGTTTAATCTTTCTGGAGCCTTTCTGTTTTGTTTTTCTAAGCATCTCATTTACTTATGGAATTTAACTTTTACAAAGTTACAGTAAATATTTCAAGTTGACTGCATTCTGGACTGGGGGGCTGTATTTCAGCAGTCTATATGTCATGGTCCATACATATTGTTGCTCTTAGAACCCAGTACCAATTGTGTTCTGTAAGCCCTGCGCTGAGGTATGGCTCATAGGAGGAAATAACCAACAGTGTGTGACCAAAGGCATTTGGGAGAAACACTTAGTAATTTCAATTTCTAGCTTAACTTGCCAGTCTCACTGATACAAAGAGAGCAGTCAGAGTTTCAGAAAAGAAGTATTGGCTAACATGTCTAATTTATTTCAACCCTTTTGGCCCAAAATTATAGAGGACAAAGATAAAGGAAGTATGTAGGGGCTGAGAAGGGGAGTAAGTCGGAAGTTTTACATGCTTCTCACACGTCCTATAACAAATATGGTTCTATAAATTAGCTAAGATGTCATACCAGAGGGAAATTTCATCTTTAAAGCTATTCTTTTGAACAAAAACAGTATGTATAGTAAGTAAGTATGCTATAGAGTAGGGTAACACACTTGTTTTGTTAGAACATATTCCTTTATTCTACTTAGTGAAATAGTGGGGAGTTTAGAAGAAGACAAATATCAGAGAAGTTTTGGTTGGGACACAGGAGATGGTAGGGGGATACATATGTCTAGAACATGGAGTCCCAATGAAAAGGGGCCAAACAGGGTCTGTGGAATTTTTTGGAACCCTAGCAAGGCCAGAGAAATAAATGTGGAGGTAATGTTTCCTTATTTTTTCTAAAGTCTGATGGTGTAATGTAAATGACCCATTTGTGTGACAAACCCTATGATGTCTACTTCCTGGTATCCACATCTTGTGTAAATTCCCTCCTTTTAAGTGTAGGAGACAACGGTGGCTTGCTTCTTAATCAATATAATAAAGGTAATAGGACATCAACTCTGTGATAATATTTCATAAGATTGTAACCCATCCTACTAGGAAAATACACCTTCCTTTCTAGTTTTTAGGAAGTGAGTGGTCATGTTCAGAAGGCCCTATTGGCAAAGACTTGAAGTTGGCCTCAGGTGTCACCAAGACACTGAGTCTCTCAATCCACCTGCCCATAAGGAAATGAATGCTGACACTACCCAGCACTATAGTCAATACCTTGATTCCAACATGGTGAGACTCCGAGGCAGAGGTTCCACCAAGTCAGGCCCTAATTTGACCGATGGAAATGATAAGAAAATAAAATTATAAGATAAAAAAAAGTGTGTGGTTTTTAACTGTTGAGTCTGTGATAATATCGTGATCTGCAGTCTTAGAAAACTAAGCTTGAGACATATTATTTAACCTCTCTAAGCCTCTATGTGTGTGTGTGTGTGTGTGTGTGTGTGTGTGTACACAAAATTCTGTAGAGAACCAGCACCATGAGGTGTTGCTCTCTGATACATCTCTCTGCAAGTTTCATAAAGAAAAATCTGTATTGCATTCAGGGCATCTTTTCTCCAAGCATTCCTCAGAATACTGACTTTATTGGATGTAAATAAATGTGACATGCAAAGTATGTCCAGTGAAAAATCAATCTGAGAAAAGGGAGTAAATTAATCAGACTGTTTTATTTCAGCTTTTCAGATGCTCTCATGGACATCATGAATCTCTGAAAAGGGATAAAGACTAAGAAGCTTGACTAAAAGTGGTCTGAAGAAGTATCCACAGAAAATATGAGAATTTCTTAGAAAAACCATTTGGTATCTACTTCAAAAGAATGACAAATGGTTGATGTAAATCCCTGAGGCCTATAACATGCCTACAGAAATTTCAGCCAGGAAAGTTTTACCAAATGATTATTACCAAATATTCATTTTAGTAATTACAACAAAATGAATAACTTGTCAGACAACATATGCAGGTGCCCAGTACCATACAGACACTTTTTTCCCCACAACTTGGAGAACCGGGTTAGAAAAGTTTAAAAGAAGTGTAACTCAAAATAATAATAATAATAATAATTTAAAAATAAAAAAAGAAGTGTAACTCCAGGATGCTTTCAGCTAACGCTTTGGCTGAATTCGGCTAGCATGTGTTGTCTAATTTAGCAAGAAGCCAAGAGGAAAGGATAGAAGGTTGGGGTGTGGTAGTGGAGCCAGGAGGGCACTAAAGCAGCAGGGAAGGCCAATAGGATTCCAGCAATTCACAATCTAGCCAGCTTGCAAATAGGCATCGAACCAGATCCTTGGTAGCTCCCACTGTGTCTAGTAGTATGCTAAAGGCCTAAAGGCTATTCCCTGAAAACAGTAGCCTTTAATAGAATTGCTACTTTTAAAGAAATCAAGCAAGGGCGCCTGAGTAGCCTACTGGGATAAGCCTCCAACTCTTGATTTCTGCTCAGGTCATGATCTCAGGGTCCTGGGATGGAGCCCTGCATTGTCAGGCTCCCCACTCAGCAGGGAGTCTGCTCGCTGGCTCGCTCTCTCTCACTCTCTCTCTCTGCCCCTCATTCTGACCCTGACCATGCTCTCACTCTCTCTCTCTCTATCTCTCTCTGAAGTAAATAAGTAGAAAGAAAGCAAGAAAGAAAGGAAAGGAAAGGAAAGGAAAGGAAAGGAAAGGAAAGGAAAGGAAAGGAAAGGAGAAAAGAAAAGAAAAGAAAAGAAAAGAAAAGAAAAGAAAAGAAAGAAAAGAAAGAAAAGAAAAGAAAAGAAAAAGAAAAAGAAAAGAAAAGAAAAGAAAATAAAGAGAAGAAAAGAAAAGAAAAGAAAAGAAAAGAAAAGAAAAGAAAAGAAAAGAAAGAAAAGAAAAGAAAAAAAGAAAAGAAAAGAAAAAAGGGAAGCATGCAAAGGAGAACTCCAGCTTGCAGGCACAACAGACCACTTTCTCATAGAGAAATTATAGCTGCCAGAGAGACACTGCCCACTCTTAGAAAAGTAAAATATCTGCTAGAAGAGACACCTTTTCCCCCCCTAAGAGCCTTTTCATCTTCAAAATAGACATATTCTGGACATTGAAATTCTCTATTTATTTATTTTTACTTTTTGGCTGCAAATACACAACAAGTAAAGAAGGTCTGAGCAATTATCCCAGCCTACCAAAATCACCTTTACCAGACAACCTTAGATAATTGGAAACAAAAGCAGGTCTTTCAGTTTTATTTTGCTTTAGTTATCAGGATAACTACTTTTACTCCAAGCTTTATTAGGGAAAATAGAATTACCAAGTTTAAAATTTCTCTGTGAATCTGACAACATGTATACAGGGAAACTCTTTGTAGAAAGAGTAGTAATCTTTCTTGGTCTTTTTTTAAAGATTTTATTTTATTTATTATTATTTTTTTCCATCTTCCTACCTTGAGAGAAGCACAAACTCTTCTCACTGTATAGCATTCCAGCTATTAATCTCAGGCCAAATTCATAGGTTTTCAGGATGATTTAAAAGTTATCTAGGTAAGTTGGTTCGCACAGGTGACTTGGGGGCCCTACTCTTCCGCCATCTTGCCCCACCGCTAAAGATTTTATTTATTTATTCATGAGAGATACAGAGAGAGAGGCAGAGACATAGGCAGAGGGAGAGGCAGGCTCCCTGTGGGGAGCCCGATGAAGGACTTAATCCCAGGATCCCAAGATCACAACCTGAGCCAAAAGGCAGACACTCAGCCACTAAGCTACTCAGGTGCCCCTGTATTTATTTTTAAAGATGTACTTATTTATTTGAGGTGGAGAGGGGCAGGGGCAGAGGGAGAGAGAATCTCAAGCACACTCCACACTGAACACAGAGTCCATTGCAGCTCAATTCCCAGGACCCATGAGATCATGATTTGAGCTGAACCCAAGAGTTGGACACTTAACCAATTGCACCACCCAGGCACCCCTGTATTTGGGTTTTAAAAAGAGGTTAATGATGATTTCACAATCATGATACAGAAAACACCAGTTCTCCTTAACACATCATTAGCCCTTTAATGGAAAATTGATTTGTATCCAACTAATAGTTGTAAAGTTTAGTATGTGTCTCTCTTGGCTTCTCAAGTACATATACCATTAACGATAGGGCACAGGTCTTCTGAACTATCAGAGTACTAGATGGATACTTACAGAATGCCAAAGTGGACCAAAATATTTTCTTAATTAGTCTATTTTTTTGTTCTTAAGAAGGGAACTTAATTTTTTATAGTATTTCTCAAAAATTTCCCATATAAAATATGTCACATTAACTTAGCTAAATAGTAAACATATATATTCATGTATATATACATTCATAGAGACTTGCTGAATAAAGTCCATTTTTTTAATGGTTATACTTGTTTAATTCAACAGAACTTCCCCAGACTTATAGATATACAGTAGTTGGTATCTCTTTTTTTCCCCTTAAAAATTGACCCTTATCCTTATATTTTTTCTATAATACACTGGAAAATATCAACAAAAATGCCTAGCTGGAACCCTTTTTTGTTTCATGGAATTAAAATAAAATCATATATATATATATATATATATATATATATATATATATATATATATTTGATTTTAGAGTATTGGGTGTTGTATTAACGCAATATATTAATGCAAACAACTGTCAGACAATGATCTCTGCCAGTAACACTTAGAAAAGCAATTACACTTGAAAAATTTTAGTAAGAAGTCCTGTAAAAGATGTAAGTTTCAAAACTATAATATTACAAATGTAACATCAGGCCTTATAAATGTATTTGCCTATTTGTAATCTGAAGCACAAGGAGGAAAGCAACTTGATCAAAGTTCTATAGTTAATTAAGGTGTAGAAATGGTATTCAAAAATATATCTGTCCTACTCCTTAGCTTATACTTTTAAATACTACCTTATAAACAGGTATAAACAAGAATACAAGCATCAGATACCTTCCTTCTTTTCCCTCACTGTCCTCTGAAACCTCCTCAATAGGCTAGTTCATATCCTACCCCTGGATGAAATTTCAGACTAATTCTATAGTCTTTCCAGTCATAAATATTAAACACTTCTTATGATTCTTCTAGTACCAAGAATTGCCTTATGTGATTAATTTTGAGTGTTTAATGTAGGGTAAAAATCAAATGTTGGTCCCTAGCCAGCTCCTTCCCTTGTCACCCACCCTTGTCTGTGAGACACAGGAACCTAGGTCATGTCTTCAGATGAAGTACAGCTGGCTACTGGGATGCCATCTCTCTTATCTTCACTGCCAGAGAGGTCCAGCCATAGCCTACTGCCTCTGAGTTTCACAGATATGGGTCAAACACTAGTCCTTTATTTTCCTCCAAATTTCATGGGACAAATACTGAGCTCATTAATTATTTCACTTACTCACTCAACATGTATTTACTGCCTGTCTGCCATTTGGAAACCACTGTTCTTGAACCATGAAAAAGACAGACAATAGGGATCCCTGGGTGGCTCAGTGGTTTAGCGCCTGCCTTCAGCCCAGGGCATGATCCTGGAGTCCAGGGATTGAGTTCTGCATCGGGCTCCTTGCATGGAGCCTGCTTCTCCCTCTGCTTCTCTCTCTCTCTCTGTGTCTCTCATGAATAAATAAATAAAATCTTTAAAAAAAATAAAAGAAAAAGACAAAAGTATATAAAAAGAAGTATATAAAAAAGTGTTTTTATAAATAGATTAATCAAACCAAGACATTTTTGAGGCTAAAAGTAAGATTGGCAGTGAAAGAGAATGTTCTTCATAAGTATGTGGTGATATCAGACATAAACCTATTCTATCACAGGTAGACCGGGACACACAATCACCCTGCAGAGAGTGAATTACACAGTGAATAATTAGTGTTATGAGAAAAAATAGTATGGGGTAAGGGTGATCAAAAGAGCCAAGATGAGTCTAGAGCTTATAATTTTAAATAGATTGACAACCTAAGCAAACACTAAGGAGGGGAGGGAGGAAGTTGTGGAGGCCAAGAAAATTAAGGCCATTCCACCTTAAGTTCAGTGTTAGCACAAGTACAGCCACCCCAGGCCCCAGTGAATAAGAGCTGAACTTTACCTTACTTCAGTTACAGGAAGAAAACAGCTTACAGCTTAACCTCCTAGAAAGCCCCATATTAGAATAAAGACAGAGCCCAAGCCAAGGGCAGGAAGCCCCTATTAGAATGAGAACAGAGCTCAATGCCCTTGAAGGCCCCATATCAGAATGTAAACAGAACTTGAGGAATTGCTCCACCCCTTCTGGAGACCAGCCCTTAAAACTAAGCTGAAACCCACCTCGGGGTCCAAGTCCCTGCTCCACTGTGTTGGGTACACTTGGACCCAAGCTCAAGCTTGTAAATAAACCCTTGTGTCTTTGCATCGGTGTCGGCTCCTTGGTGGTTTCTCGGATTCCCGGTCTTGGGCACAACAGGAGCCACAGAGATAGAGGAGGTAAGAGCCTTTAGGCAGGCAGAGGAAGCAGTGAATGAAAGGCCCTTAATGGAAGGGCCCTTCCTGCAAAGTAGGAGAGCTTTTCAAACAGCTAAAGGACTAGAGTGAGTGAGCAAGTAAGGAGCAGAGGACAGGATCAGTGAGCTAAAGAGGGGGAGAACATTTCGGGGCTCCATAGGTCTTTGTGGATATTTTTGGCTTCTGTTCTGAGATGGGAGCCGTGAGAGTTTTGAGCAGAACAGTGACATATTCTGACATGTTTTAACAGGATTGAACTGGCTTTTGCGTTGTTATAAAACATAAGGACAAATGTGGAGTCAGAGAAATCAGAGACTTGCAATATCGTAGGTGAGAAATGATGATGACATGTCTTAGCAAGGCAGTGGAGATGGGGAGACATGACCAGACACTGGATATGTTTTGAATATATTGACATCAGCATTTCCTGATGGACTGCATGCAGGATATACAAAGGAAAGTGGAGTCAAATTTAATCTCAAGGTCTTTTTGTCTTGAGCAATTGGAAGGATATTGTTGATCAGTTTTCTCAAAGTTCCTCTCAGGTTCCTTGAGGTGAAGCAGCAGCACCCTTGCCCCCAATTCATCCTCATAAGGTATCATAGGGTTTCAGAGAGGAAAGGAAAATGCTGCTATACCCAGAAATTTCTCCAGATAAATTTCTTTTCAGTCTCTTTACTCTCAACCATTTTATACACCAAGAAGACATTGAGCTAAGAATCATAATATTGACTTTTTCAAAGTCCTGTCTAGGTAGAGTAGAAATTTACTTTGGAATACAGAAATATTTATCCTATACAATTTGATTATTACCTTTTTGATAACTGAGCTAAATAGACAGAAATAATCTCATTTTAAGACTTTTTAAAAATAAGCTTTATGTCCAACATGGGACTTAAACTCATGACCCTGAGTTCAAGAGTCACATGCTTTACCCACTGAGCCATTCACCTCACCCATTTTAAGGTCTTGTTTAAATAGACAAATACATTTGCATGCGTACATGCATACACACACATACACCCCAAAGTCAGGGTCATATCATGGCTCTAAAAATTTTAATATCTTTTCATTTATATCCCTTATTATTACATATCTTTTCAAAGCCATGAGCTTTTCATTGTTGTGCTTATTGCATCATAAGTGCAATATGTGAAAGTTTGCTTGTAATTTCTTTTTTTTTAACTTGTAATTGTCCATTGAAGTATAGCAATAAAAGCCTATGGCTACTTGGTATGTTAATCTAGCTAAAATATACATTAAGTAGAACTATTATGTACATAAGACTTTAAATATGTATAAATGTAACAATGCAAAAAGATAAGCCCAATGTATAAATCATTTTTAATGCCCTTTCCAGGCTTGAAATTCCATGCCCCATGATCTATTAAGGAAAAGAATAAACTGTTTACATGTGGTAAACACCCATGCAACATTAATTCTTGACAAAGCCCAAGATTTAAGTGTAACCAGGCACAGTCAGATTGTTCATTTTAAAGAAAGATGAACTCTCCATGAAGAAAGGTGATTCCTGAGCAGACCTTAATGGATTTAGTTTTATTTATCTTCCTCAAAGGAAAACAGCACTTCAGATATTGGCAGAAACCAGATGAAGTGAGGAAACAGCCACATGCATCCATGAAGAACCAGTTAAAGGTAGCAGAAGGATTTGGGATATTAGCCATCCAGGTTAGAAAAATAAGGACATTGGAAAAAGCAGATATTTTCTTGGAGAATTCATTTTAAAAATGCCAATAAGGTATTATTATTATTACTATTATCGTTAGTCCTCAAAACTTCAGCATTTTCATCCTTTCTAGGCTTTAGAGACTTCACGACATCAATAACTACTGTAAACTGTTATTTACTGCAAGTACTTCTATGCGATGATTAGAAGAATCTTATCTTCTCTTGCTCCTGGAAAAGTCATTCACAATTATTAACATATATCCACATCAGAACACCATCCATAATCGCACCAAAGCCCATATTTCCCCTATTTTTCACTGCTTATTTAATAAACAATTGGAGTCAAAAAGCTACTGTTTCCTGAGAAATTATTATGTGATGGATATATTTAAAAGTTAATTAAATGCATGATCAGAAATAGTTTATGGTAGTCGTTAATCCCGTTTTATACACAAACCATCTGAGACTTGACTAAAGGCACTATGAATGAGTTTTAATAATTGAGAAAGAAGGATGGGGTCATAACATAGAAGTTAAATTACATGTCCTTGGTCACACAGCCAGCAGAGTCATACAGGAGATCCCAGCTCTGCCAGATGGTCCCACACCTAGGATTTATCTTTGCACGCACACAAAGGCTCTCAGAAGCAGTGACTGTCAGATACTTCTTTCTTCTCCCACTCTGCCTACTAGCCCCAGTATGCCCTCAGCACACAATCCATGTCTACTGCAGGGCTGAAGGTTTAAACACACAATGCAAATAACCTCTCACTCAACTATCTGCTCTTTAAGTTCTAGTGCTTATGGGATTTCAAATTTGGCATTTGAAATCAGGAAATTTAGGAAGGATTTCAGGATAAAGAGTAACTTTTAGGAAGAAATCTGTGCCTACCTTAAGAGAATCAAAAAGCTGATTTGGAGTGGTAGTGAGGATGAACTTGAATTGAATTTTGTTAGGTCAAGTTTTATATTTGTTTATTTTTATGTTTTGAATTTGGACAAGTTGCCTGGTTACTCAAAAATGATGTAAATTCAAGAATCATTAAATCAGGCACATCATTCATTCACAAATCTATCCCAGAATATTAAACATTCTGTAAACATAAGATAATGTTCCAGGTGTTATGGAAATTACAAAGATAAAAAAAAATATGAACCATAATCTCAAGGAATTTGAAACATACTGGTGGAGATAAAACCTATAGAAATGTATAAGATTTTATAAGATTTAAAAAAGATATTTATAAGATATAAAACAAAATATATATCTGTAAGTAAAAATTGATAGTTAAGAAGAGTTATGGTTTCCATTAAATTGATGGAGGTGGGAGTGAAGGTATGGAAGGCATAGCAATTGAATTGAGAATGAAGGGGGAAAAATTTTTTTTTCGACTCTCTGAAACACACCAGGAATGATGCTTAGTTTTTAAACATTTTGAAAACGTTTAAATAATCCTCTAGAAATTCATTCAAGTGTATAATACAAGACTCATACAGAGGAAGACAGAAAGGGGCCCAAACATGGAAGGCCTTGATGCTGTGTAGGTGCTGTCAGTACTTAGCATTATTCCTCAGGCACTATAATTTCTGACTACCCTGATGACTCCCAGTTGCCAGCATATATATCTCTCTGTTCCTGGGAGCTTTCTCTGAAACTACTGATAGCTACACTACCTTACCCTTTGAAGGTAGGAGAAACCTACAAATTAGCACATCTGGGGAGTAGCCCTCAACGGGCAGTTGATGGAAGCTGATACTTACCTCTGCTGGCTCACTTTGGGGAAGCAAAATGTATATTTCCTATTTAATATCAATAGAACTAGAATTCCTAGCAAACACTTTCTAGTAACATTCTTTTTCTATCAGAACACTTAAAATTAGAGACACCTGGGTGGTTCACAAGTTAAGTGTCCGCCTTCCGATCTGGGCGTGATCCTGGAGTCCCGGGATGGAGTCTCCCATGGCGCTCCCTGCATGGAGCCTGCTTCCCCTCTGCCTATGTCTCTGCCTCTCTGTGTCTCTCATGAATAAATAGATAAAATATTTTTAAAAACTGAGCACTTAAAATTATAGTTAAAATATGACACATTTCCTTTTAAATGAATCATTGTTTTGGAAAAAGGAAGCCCTCAGACATGAAAAATCAATCAGAGTCTTGTATGTGAAGTGTTCAGAAGGGAGTAAAACTGGTGGCCAGGAGTTCAGAGTATTGGGATTTAACAGTCAAAGTAAATTCAAAAGAAAAGGACTTTGATTCATAGAAGATAGGAAACTAGAACAAAGAACTACACACAAAGCTTACATCTATGAAGGATTATACCTTCACTGAGAGAGTGACCAGAAAAAATTTCTACCCCACCTCTCCCATCCATCCAATAAAAAAAAAAATGTCAAAGAAATCCATCTAACCTAGCTCTGGTCTTGAGGTAAGTGAAAAAGTAAACTTTCAAATCTATGGACTGACATTCAAGGACATTTTAGGTTTAAAATAACACCAACTGGGCAGCCCGGGGGCCGGGTGCGGGGGGGTCGGGGGCGCTCAGTGGTTTGGCGTCACCTTCAGCCCAGGGCCTGATCCTGGGTTCCCAGGATCGAGTCCCACATCGGGCTCTCTGCATGGAACCTGTTTCTCCCTCTGCCTGTGTCTCTGCCTCTCTCTCTCTTTCTCTCTCATGAATAAATAAGTAAAATCTTTAAAAAATAAAATAAAATAAAATAAATAAAATAAATATAATATAATATAATATAAATATAATATAATAAAATCACACCAACTGAGAAGTCTGAAGAACAACAGCAGCACAGATTAATTTAAAAAACTCCCAGGTCTCGGGGCACCTGGGTAGGTCAGTTGAGTGTCTAACTCTTGATTTCAGCTCAGGTCATGATCTCAGGATCATGAGATTGAGCCCTGCATGTGGTTTCACACTCAGTGGGGAATTTGCTTGAGCTTCTTTCTATCCTGTTCCCTCTGCCCTCCACCTGCTTGCACACACTGTCTCTCTTTCGATAGATAGATAGATAGATAGATAGATAGATAGATAGATAGATGATAGATAGATAGATAAAATCTTTAAAAAAAAATACTCCTAGGTCTCTATTTTGGCAGAAACAAAATCAAGTCCTCTAAAGAAAAAAAAAAAATCCTTTATACAGACCTCCTTAGGTCCAGACAGGCAATGTTGCAACAAGTGTAATGTCCTTTTAAAATTCACAATTCAATCAGTGGGAAGAGCCAACATACAATACGAAACTGAAAGAAAAAAAAAAGAAGCTCAAACATGAGAAATATATGCTTCAATGTTGGACATACATCAAATATTGGAAATACTGGGTACAAAATATAAAATAAATATTTTAATATAATTCTAGAAATTTAAAGGAAAATCAAAATTATCTGCCAAACAAGATAATATAAAATTATTAATGATTTTTTGAGAAAGCAGTAAATATATGCAAAAGTGAAAATGTAATTATTGAAATTAAAAACTAAATGAATGTCCATCCCCAGGTATTTATGTAAGAGGAATGGAAACTATGTCCACCAAAAGATTTGCACATGAATGTTCATGGCAGTCTATGTCTATCAACAGGAGACTCATTAAACAAATTGTGGTAGATCAAAAAATAGGATACTACTCAGGAAAATAAAGTGCTGGACTGCTCACACATAAAATAATATGGGCACAGCTCAAAAGCTTTGGGTTGAGACAAAGTCAGACACAATAGTGCACATATTATATAATTCTATTCTAGAGGAAGTCCAAAAACAGGCAAAATATTCTATCACTATGGGGAAGCATGACTGGAAGAGTGTGAAGGAACTTTCTGGGGGCTATCCTTTCTATATTCAAATTGCCAATACTTACCCAGCTGTTTATTTTACTATATGTAAATCATTTCTCAAAAAAACCATTTGAGAGCAATTTTTTAACACAACTAAAGAGAGAAATAGAGAACTTCTCATAAGAGCTAACATTTTTTGAGTGCTGAGCATGACTCTATTTTACATAAAGTCTGTTAATCCAATGAGGTGGGGTTTGTTTTCACCTCTAATTTTTCCTATGAAGAAACTGAAGCACATAAAAATCAAGTATATTTTTGCACAATTTCTCATAGTAAGTAAACGGGTTGGGATTTGAGCCTAAGAAATTGGACCTCCTACCCGACACCTGAAGATGCACAGAATACTGATTCCAGGCCAGCTGTCTTCAGAATAAATAAGTCTGAAACT
The DNA here is from genome assembly GCF_003254725.2 of Canis lupus dingo. Classification (NCBI taxonomy): domain Eukaryota; kingdom Metazoa; phylum Chordata; class Mammalia; order Carnivora; family Canidae; genus Canis; species Canis lupus. Next base: position 9,045,710 of record NC_064263.1, on the reverse strand, counting down.
CTGAGCTTAGGTCTGAGTCAGCAATGGAACTTACTGCCCTGAGCAAACTTGAGGATTTGCACCCTGGAACATTGACAAGAATGTTTATAGTATATTTGTTTGTCTTAGCATAGAACAAGAAGCAACTAGAAACGAGAGATGAATAAGACTAGATTCTATATATAATGTAAGATTATTTAGTAGTAAAAATAAGTGATGTTCGATATTCTTGTATATGTAGATATCACAAAAAATAATATAGAATGAAAGTAGCAACTTGCAGAAGATTATGTGCCATATGATATCATAAATATTAATTTCACAAGCATTTAAATTTGTCAATATATTGGCTAGGTAGAATAAAACCCCCCAAAAAGGAGTATTATAAATACAAAATTCAAAACAGTGGATCCTTTAGGCACTGGGAGCAGAGAAATAAAGAGGATAAGTACACAAGGAATTTTAGGTACACTAGGAATATTCTATGGCCTAAATTCGGTCATAATATAGGCATGTTCTTTACATTATTCCTTATACACACATGATTTTGTTGTTATGAAATATTTATATTAAAAAATGAAGGGGAAGAAATATAACAACTGTACTAATACTCAGAAATGACTAGTTATTTCTTATAAAATTGAGCCTATGCTCTATGTGAGGATTTTAAAGAATAGATAAAACATTACAAATCATAGGCTTAAGCCTGAGTTTTATGTAAATAAAAAGTTAAATATGCTATTCATTTTATTCATTATTTCTAGTTTAAAAAGAAGAACATTCAAAGAGAGTTTTAAAGAATTAATATTTGTACTCGAGTTCCTTAGAATTAAAATTGCCATTATGTTGCTCCACTCAGCACCAGCTTGTGGAGGGTTAAAAATATAACTCTTTGTCAATTATTGTTGGAAACATGTGATCCATCATTAGCAACAGCTGAAATAATAACTAACACTTGCACAAAGCTTACCATATGCCAGGCACTATTCTGTCTTCTTTGCATATATTAATTGTATGTATGTGATCTTAGGACATTCCTATGTCATATGCTTATGATTTTCTCCATTATGCAGTGGCATAACTGAGGGACAGAGACTTTATACAACTTGTCCATGGTAACATCCCCGGTTGGGAGCAAAACTAAGATTTAACCCAGGCTCTCTGGCTCCTTATTTGGATTCTCAGTCTCCAAGCAATACCACCTGAGTCCCTAATAAAGGCAGCATGGAGGATGCCTGGGTGGCTCAGCAGTTGAGCATCTGACTTTGGCTCAGGTCCTGATCCTGGGAGTTCCAGGATCGAGTCCCACATTGGGCTCCCTGTATGGAGCCTGCCCTCTGCCTATGTCTCTGCCTCTCTCTCTCTCTCTCTCTCTCTCTCTCATGAATGAATAAATAAATAAAATATTTTAAAAATAAATAAATAAAGGCAGCACAGTGTCCTCTCATGCCTCCAAAGTAATGGAAACAGAGCAAACACATCAGTTGTTCTATGTTCTCAATAATGAGATTCTATCTGCATTGAGTGATGAGGGCCAAGCACAAATAATAAATGCCCTCCTGTCAGGAAAGCAGAGGAGATGACAGCAGTAAGGAGACCCCTTGAATGTGTAATCCTGGTACCTCTGGGCAGGAGAGGCTGCACTGAGCAGAGTGAAAAAAACTCAGTGGGATATTTTTGAGACCTTGAAACTCTGAGACTCTTTCTTTCCTAAACAAAAGAAAAATACTTCAATTTGGTGTAGTTATTGGGTCTCTTTTTTCCTCTTTCTCCCAATTCTACAGATGCTGTTCTTCCAACATTTACTTCTGCAAAGGAGGTATGTGAGTCAATCTTTAATTCCTTTTTTTTTTTTTTTCCATTTTGATACTGGTTTCTCTTTTGTAAACATATTTAGGAAATCTTTACAAGACAAATCTAGGTATGGTTTCTTTACATTGACTTTGGAAGGGGTGCATACAGATTTGCATAATCATGCTTCTTTCTAGTTCTGAAAGATTTCTTTAGCCACACCTTTGTTAATTGTTTTACTTCTGATTATTCTGACTATAACCTCAGGAAAATATACAATTCTTAAATTAAATCCTGAGCTCTTTGTTTTACATCTTCTCACTATTGGGCTTTTTTTTTTTTTTTTTTCCCATCTCTGCATTCTAGGCAAGTTTCTCAAGTTCATCTTCTACATCATTAATTCAGTTTTCCAAGGTAACTGTCTTCTTCATTACCTCCACTGAAAATTTTATTTCTGCTATTACATTTTTAGCTTCCTTATAAAACCTCATTATCTTACCCATTTTCCTGTTTTTAATCTCAGTGGTTCCCTTTTTATGATTTTCTGAACATGTTTCAAAGGAGATGTATATTATGATCTATTGAGAATGCTAAACATTTTTTGAAAATTTTTCTTGTTTCAGATGAGTTGCAAAGATCCTCTCTTTCTTTGAATATTCAGTGATAAAACTTTTTCCTTGTTTTTCAATGTTTTCATTTGGAATCTTTCCTTTGGGGGGCGGTGGTAATAATCTATGCTACAGAAGCATAGCTCAAAATTCTTCTCCATTCAGTCTGATTCAAATTATTAATTGGCAAATTAGTTTAGATGGTTATTGGTGAAATTCCCAAAGTCTCATGAGCTTTTGTTGACTTTGGGTTTGTGGTACTAAAACAGCCCAGTCCTCTTCTACTTAAAACATAATAAATATATAGAAAGAGAAAATCCCCATGATGCATGGCTAACAGGACCATATTCTGAGCCTGCCTTTTGATATTTTTAATTATAGGAACCACACCTATTAGGATGAATGTACAACCATGGGAACCATCACCCAGTACTCCCTCAATCTAGCCAATAAACATAAAAAGAGACACTTCTGTTGGGGAGAAGAAAACAATGCTCTGTCTCTCTCAAAGAGTAGTTGCCAATCAATACAGTTGCTTCTTAACGTAGAAACCAGGAGGCAGACAGTAGAAAAAGAACAAAAGGTCTTACAGCATACTTTAAGGTAAGTGGACTTATTCTTTGCTTATAAATCACAATTTTTAATCTAGCTTCATAGTTCTTGTAGTGAGCAGACTTTTTTTTGGGGGGGGCAGATTTTGACAATGGGGTGAATGAATTGTCTAGCTAACAGTTTTAAGTTTTCATCTGAGTCCGTGAATATATTTTAGTGTAAAATTTGGAAATATTGTGCCTAAAGCCATTATCCAAATAGCATTGAATTCTCACTGGCCACATTAATATGGGATTTACATGACACAGGATTCCCTGTGCCTATCTTCCTCATATACATATTTTTAAAAATTTTTTATTTATTTATGATAGTCACACAGAGAGAGAGAGGCAGAGAGAGAGAGGCAGAGACACAGGCAGAGGGAGAAGCAGGCTCCATGCACTGGGAGCCCGACGTGGGATTCGATTCCGGGTCTCCAGGATCGCGCCCTGGGCCAAAGGCAGGCGCCAAATTGCTGCGCCACCCAGGGATCCCCTCATATACATATTATTCAATTGGATGGGTTACTATAGCTTGCCTGTCCTTTCAAATCTGCCAATAACTGAAGAAAGATGGTAGTGTTGTTGTTGTCATTGGTGTTGTTGTTTTCTCACAGTGTTATAGAATTGAGATTTGAATATTGCCCATCAGGACTTTTTAAAAAAGTACACACAGGGACATTAAAGTGTCACTTTATCTACTTTGTTTCCAATGGACTTTATTTTCAGAGAAACTCTTAACGAAGAGTGGAATACATAAAAACATCCCTTTATATGCTCTAAGTAAATACCAGTTTCCTTTCCTTTCACCCCTTGGGTGCTTGTCTAAGCTAATGGGCTTTGAGAGGCATTATAAAGTCCCTTTAGTGCCATTTTTATAACATGGACATTTCATGAATGGAAATTCATATCACAGATTTAATTGGTCATGACTGTGTTCCTCTTTAAAATGAAAGTCTGCTTGGGATAGTTAACTGATTTCCTTCTGTCATTAATTAAAGGACGCAACTCACCTCAGTGGCTGTATTCTATTAGGTAGCTTGAAGCAGAGACTCAAAGCAGTCACATCCTATCCCAATGAGAGAGAGGGCAAAGGGTTAGGGAGAACAGAAGTCAGTACCCTCAGAAGACAATGTTACTACCAGTTACTACTTGGCATGGAGGGTACCCTAGAGGTCCTAAGGGATGGCAAGCAAAACTGTCAACAAACCACAAGTTTGCCTAGGGCCACTCCTGTGTCACCTAAACCATTAAAGAACTTTAAGAACAGAGGTCCCATGGTCCCATTACCACCTCACCTTCACAAGGTTTTCTTCTCTCATTAAGGTAAATCTCCCATGTTAAAATCTATATTTCTTCTTTTCTGACCTTGAGTTGAGATAAACACTCATATAATAAGATGTCATGTTCTTATGGGTAGGAGTCAGGGATCACAGAATCATAGAAAAAGGTCTCATTCTAATAACCTCAAGTCTACAACAAGGGGAAGAAACATCGCAGGCTAGGAGAGACTATACATCAGTTCATGGTCTGGCTCAGGTCAGAACCATGGATGAAATGTGCCCCTGATGGTGGAGACTTTACTGACACAGAAAAAGGTGCACCAGCTCTCGCCATTGTTAAGAACTGTGTTTGGAATCCCTGAACAGGATATTTAAACCTGCTGTTCTATCTTGACTTCTTGCTTTGACTTGTATTGTTTCACACTCTCTAAAGCAAAAGCTTTTTATTAAAGGTGGGTTTTTTTTTTGTTTTTTTAATGAGCTTGCTAAAGTTATTAGCTGCTTAAGTTTGTTTATATATAAGAACAATGTGGGCTCTTGTAAAGTTAAGATGTTTCACTAAGCAAACCTAGCTTTGAAGAAAATTGGATGACTCTGAGGAGTTCAAGATTTCTGACCTGAATGTTTCTGAATCTGAAATCAGCTCTTGGTTAGCTAAGCAAACAGCCAACTTACTTAAGAGGACAAACTTGCAACTGTAGATAAATAGTCCTGGAGATCTAATGCACAGCATAGTGATTATAGGTAACAATACTATATTACAGATTTCAAAGTTGCCAAGAGAACAGATCCAAATCATTTTTACCTCAAAAAAGAAATAATAATTATGTGATATGATAGAGGTTATAGCTAACACTAAGATGATGCTTATATTGTGATACTGTATATAGATGTATCAAAATACACTGTACACTTCAAAACTATACAATGTTACATGGCAATTATACATCAATAAAAGATAAAATAAAACACACACACACACACACACACACACACACACACACGCCAACTTTCACAGTAATTGCCAAGCTTGATAATAACAGACTTTTCCATTCCAAGTAACCAGTCTATTTCAGGCTTTACCGGGATACAATATTTAGCCAAAAGCTTTCTAGGAAAACAACAACAGCAAAAATTGAAAGCAAAGCATGATTTAAAATTATAATTTCTGTAAAAAGAAGATAATTTTCAGCTCTCATATTGTAGGAAAAAGTCCCAGAAGGTACTTGAAAGGAAAGCACTTTGTTTAGCCCTGGAGTCCCTACTTGGAACTTTAAAACATTCCAGAGTTTATGAAAAACTGCACCACCAATATTCTTTGGAGAATTCCCAATATAAAGTATGAAGTATACTGTAAATACTAGGAAAAAGAGTTCACTCTGTGAGGTAGTATTCGATTTTTCAAAAATAAGAAATGTACATTTAAGGGCATCAGCAGGAAAAATATTGGGGCTGGACCTATCTCTGCTTCATTTTTCACCTATGGGAACTTGTAGTTAGGATAGAGGTAGGGTCATTAAATATATTCAATTAACCGTGTATGCCAGCTATGACTCTAGGGATTAGAAATATAGCAATGAGCAAGATAGATAAAGATCTTGCTCTTAAAGAATTTATATCTTATGGAAAAGGAGTCGTTGAGACTGGTTTAGATGGTAAAATACTATGAAGAAACAGAAAGAAGGCAGAACGATAGAGAGTGACTGGGGACTTTTTTATGTCGGAGTGTCAGAGGTGTCCCTGAGGGGTTTCACTGGGGATCTGAAGAGAAGGAATGAGCCATGTACAGATGCAGAAGAAGATTGCTCTGGACAGGACCAGCAAGAGTAAAGGACCTAAGGCCAACACCGATACAGTATTATGGTGACCATAGAGACCTATTAGTAGATTCAGTGAGGAGAATGAGAGAGGCATCCAGAAGGTCAGAGAGTTGTGCAGATGGTGTCACATTATGCAGGGCCCCCATGGTGACATATAGGGACATGTTTAATAGCCTGCTTACTTGATTTGTAGCGCTCACCAATTTTCAAGTTTCATGAGTATGTAAATACCCACCCATCCCCCTCCCACCTCACCATGGATGAATTCATGCTATCAAAATTTTCAGATCTGGCTCACAAAATTCCTGAATCTGATGCGAGCCAATCCAGCAGAGTAAGAACACTGTGTTGCATTTGTTTGGGGGAAAACCCAAACAGAGCTTTCCTAGGTTTCACCCCTTTGGTTTTCACTGAAGGAAGAGAGGGAGACTACCCATCTTAATTGTCTGCAGGTAAAATATGCAGGAGCAACTTGCCTGATGGGTGGATTTGGGAACAGGAACTAGACGCGCCAGGTGGTGACCCTTTGCAGGCATTCTCTTTTTTAAATCTGCTGGCCCACAGGCAGAGAGCATTTCCTGCTAACACATGCATGAAAACGTTTGGGAGTGGCTTTACCCGGGTACAGGAAAGTCTACAATTCTGGAAAATGAGTATAGTTTAGGCAAAAATCACAGATCCACTGTGGCCTCACAACGAAGACATGTTCTCCGATTACCATTACCACAAAGGGTGACATGTGCATTGCTCTGATCCTATGTGGACTTCCCAGTTCTAAATCCAGTGCAGAAATTAATGGGTGTCATTGTTTTTACCCTTAAAGCCCAACCTTATTATAAGAATAAAATGGATTTTAGGATGAGAATTCTCTTACCTGATTTACATTTTACATAGACAGAATACTGTGTCAAAGAATGACAGAGAGATGGAAATATGAAATGTCCTCCTAAATAGTTGTAATTTAATAGACAGAAGAAGTCAGCATCAAATAGATCAGGAAATGGTGTCTCTGGATAAGAACAAAGATCTTGTGGTGGGAAATAGCTCAGTAAACTCTAGAAACTGACAGGGGCTAGCATGCCTGGAACAAAATGAGTGAGGGAGAGGTTGGTACCTAATGAGGTAAGAATGAGGTAGGGCCAGACTTTGCAGGGCCTTGTCAGGGCTGTGTTAGCACATTTGGCACCTCTGTACAAATTGGGAAAATATACCTCCTCAGAGCAGATAAATTAGAAAAAAATGCTCTCTATGGGCAGGAAAATTAGAACAAGGTGTTCCATCCCCTCTGTTGATATAACCCTAAGCCCTTGGACAGAGCTTGAGTAGCAGCAAGCTGGTGGAAGAAATCCAAGCTGCACAACCAACATGTGGAAAGGAGTGGGATTTTATTATAGGTACTGGAGAATGTGACTGAGGAGTTTGAGCAAGTGATTGAAACTGCAGAACATACAGTTAAGGACACCAAGATACTTGAGTTTCACTATTGGCTCCTCTACTTTGGCTAGATATTTACCATCTTTGTGCTTGCATTCCCCTACCTATAAAACAGAAATGATAATAGGGCCAATTCATGGGGTTGCTATTAACAATAAATAATATACGCAAAGCACTGAGAAAGGTACCTGACACAAAGTCTGTGCTTCATAAATATTTGCTAAGATTATTATTTGAATGATAGGTTTAAGAGATCATCTGGCCAATGTGCCAAGGACAAACTTTAGGGGACAAAGAGTAGAAGTGTGGAGACCAATGAGAAATCCACTGTATTAGTGCAAGTGGAAGATGGTGGTCTTTGGACAAGTGGTATTAATGGAGATTTAATCATGTCACATGTGATATTCAAATATGGTAGCAGACATTGCCCATATCAATTTATCCAGAACTATTTCAAATGTAGCACAAGAAGATAAGAAATCCTTCTTAAACATAGACATAAGACCATTACTACATTTTGAAATACTAGTTATAATTCTACTGTCATCAAATATGAAGCCATTAATATTCTCAAATGGCTTATAATTTTCAGTTGGTTCAACTAAAGACGAAAATAAAATTCAATTATTGTAGATATATGATATCTTTTAAGTCTCTTTTCATCTATAGATTACTCCTCAGCCAAATTCTTTTCCTTTATCTCTCCCTCTCTCTCTTTCTCATCTTTCTGTATCTCTTTCCTCTTTATTTGGTGAAGGACACAAAGGATACACCTTTAGAGTGTCCTTCGGTCTGGATATTGCTATTGCACCCCCATACTGTCATTCAACATGTTTCTCTTTCCCATGATTTTCTTCTATTCTTCTCCATCAGTACTTTCAGCTACATTTTTAATCAATTCTGGTTCAATTTCTTTTCAATAATGTGTCATAGGATGTGTGTATTTCCATCAGAAAGTACACACACATACAAATAGACTCATAATTTTTCATGGTACTATCAGTTTTATTTGCTCTGTAGTAGATTCTTCGGGAAAATCTTATGATAATTTTATTTCCTGAGATATTAAATGTTCAGAGTAGATTTTCTGGAGCTTTTAAATGTGAACATTAGTTTGGAAGGATATAAAATTCTAAGCTCATATTTTCTTTCTTCATTTGTATTTATCTTTTGGCACAAACTATTGCTTTTAAGAAGCCTGATGACAATTTAATTTCTTTCCTTTTTAAATGACTTATTTTTTTCCTCAGATGCAAAGGGATTTTTCAGTTTTTATTATATTTTTAACCCATGGTTTTATTAGACTATGTCTTGATATCACCTGTTCCAGTTAAATTTCTCCCAGATATGTGATATGCCATTTTAACATGTGAATTTATGCCTTTATTTCTAGAAAGTATTCTTGATTATAATATTTGCCTTTTGCTCTGTTGTAAGGATTCATTTTTCTTCTTTGGGGACAGCTACCATGTGTATAGCAAGTCTTTGCTCATCATCTCACTTTTTTTTGAAAACTTTTTACTTCTTTCTTACTTTTGAGGTTTAAGATATTTTCTTCTTTATTTTATTTCTCTAAAGGCATTTTTCTGAAGTGCTCATTTATTGTCCTGTTAGTTGAGACCTCTTTTCAAAAGTGGCATTTATTTTGTTTCTAATTTTTTCCCAAGTTCTGGAACTGTCTCCAGTCACCTCATATCTGAGAAGTTCTATTTATTATTTTTATGCTGCTCACTCATGGTTTCTCTTACTTTTTAATTTGTTTTAGTGGAATATTAATTAGGTCACAGTGTTTGACCCCATTTGCCTATTTTGTGAACATAATTCCTGAAATGCTTTCACTGTGTGTGAAGGCATCATTCTGCTTTTCTCTCTCTCTCTTTCTCTCTCTCATTTCCACTGTCTTGCTTTCTGTTTTAATAAAATTTCACTTAATAGGTCGCCTGGGTGGCTCATTCGGTTAAGTGGCATCTGACTCCAGCTCAGGTCATGATATCGGGGTCCTGGGATCCTACCTTGGGCTCTGCACTCAGTGGGTAGTCTGCTTGTCCCTCTGCCCCTACCCCTGTTTGTGCTTTTTCTTAAATTAATAAAATCTTTAAAAAATTTAAATTAAATTAAATTAAATTAAATTAAATTAAATTAAATTAAATTAAACTTCACTTATTGGGATGCAACTGCTTTCTTTTTCTGCTTCTAATGGTCTGTGAGTTGAATTTTCTTGGATTCTGAACAGAAGCCTGTGAGCCTCATTACCTTTCTTAGTCTTACAGCCCCAGGGCTCCTCCTGTCCTGTACATTCAGTATTAAAAAGCATGGCCTTCCCTTTCTGAAATTGTTCCCTCCCACTTTTGTCTGGTTCTTCTCTTGTCTTCTCCCATTTCCTTGTTCTGTTCAATATAAACTCTACTTCCCGCAGTTCCTCCCCATCTGCAAATTTGTCCTGGAAAGTTGCTTTGGCTTGTTCTAGGGCTGAGACTCTCCAGTGCTGTGTAACTCTCACTCTCCCGGTGCATTTGAGGTAGCAAGGTTCTCTCCCATGTTTGGCTGCTATTATCAGATTGGCCCACATGTTCCAGTGAGAATCTGGGAAATTCAGGGGTTTCTCTGGCTTTTGGTGTCATCAAAAATCTCTTTGCCTTCCCTCAGTTACTGCACCCACAGTTATGAGTAACTTGGTTCTCATTATTGCAAGTGGTTCCCCCATGCCTCCACTTGCTTATATTTGGGGAGGGGGGTGGACTTAGAGATAGCTTCTGTGTACATTTGGGAGACATCTGACAGCTATGCCACAGTTCCACCCTGTGCCTATGGCCATTCTAATCCCTACAACCATTCCCAAAAGCTGGAAGGAAGTTTTATTAAACCCACTGTATATATGAAAAGACTAAACCTTGGAAAAAGTAAGAAATTTAAACAAATTTTCAAAAATAGAAAGGGACAAGCATGACTTGAACTCAGGTCTGTCTGACTCCCAAACTCATGTTCTTTCCACCACAAGCATTTCTGCTCTTTTCTTTTGGAGAAGAGCCACACCTCATTCCTCCATTTATTGGTATGAAGACAAGTAAGGATGCCTGAATAAAGGCTGAGCAGTGAGATAGGAGTGGGTCATCAGACAAAGCTGCAGATGCTGTGGCTCTTCTCCAAGTCACCACAAACTGGGCTAAACATTTTTGGAAGCAAAAGGATTCTAGATGATAAGCAACTTTGTAAAAGGTGAAAAAAATGTATGTAACTTATTCAGTAATTAAGATAGATCTGTGTCTGGAATGGTTTGCACATGGCCTTGAATAGAGCTGGGGGTGTAGTGCATGATTTCCTAAAGTTTCTTGTAGGTTTGGTATTCCATAATTGAGTAGATTCACTACTTCTGGCATTGAAATCCATTGAGTTGTAGGCTGAGTGGAGTCTGGGTTTAAGGAGAGATAGACAATGTTGTAAATTACTTCTAAGAAAGAAACAAATGTCTAATTGGGTCCCAAACTTGTCTAAGGAAAGTCATTCAAGCCGTACATGACAATACTACACATTATTTTTCCTCTGCTCTAAAGTGAAATCATTGTTCAGAATATGAACTACTCAGGTTCAGGTGAACAGCTAGGTCACGTGGCAATTAGAGATGAAGGCCTTGTTCCACAGGGCTGCTTCTTGAATCAGGAGGGAATTCAGTTTACACAAAAGCAGAAACAGCAGCCAGGGATTCTCTCTGAAAGGCAGGTGAAATATAGGGAGTCCGCCAAGTTGCACATTTTAAGTATTCATCCATATTATTTTGCTCAATTTCATTTTAGTTAAAAAAGATCTTGGAACATTAATCCATTTCCATTAATATTAAATTAATTATTTATATTTAATTTGTTAGAAATTCAATGTTTAATTTTAAAAACCCAATGCATTAGTAGCATTTTAATAAATAATATCTAATAATTATAAAAGATTACTCAAAATGTACAAGTGATTTAATTTCATAGCACAACTCTTTTGTGACCTCATACAAAGTAACAAAATATTGCCTGTAAGAAAACTCAAAACTTTGACACATATTAGGTGTCCTTAGTTCTTCCAGCACTGCTGGTGTTAAAACTATATTGGCATCCTTTTATAATCTGTGACTCTGATATTTTTGTAAGGCAAAAACATCCAGAGGAAGGGCAGCTCAATTTCCAAAAGTGGAAACAGTATTTTACCTCCCATATATGCCTTAGTCCCAAGAGAAGTTTGGGGTAACTGCACAAAATATTTAATAATTACTTACATGGCATGACAAACTAGTAAACATTATGTCTTCAGTACTCCATCTAATTATTATCTTCCCATATTTCGATATAGGATCAACTGTGAAATGGGCTGACCATATGTTAGACCTAAAAAGGGGAAGGAAATGTATACTAAATGTTCATGATGAACATTACATAAGGAAAAATGAAAGTATAGATATATACACTATTATTTTAATAGTAAATTTGATCAGTGTATAAAGCTGAGTGTATATCTGAACAAGTGTATAATCTGAACAAAATTTAATATTTTTTTTTATTTATGATAGTCACAGAGAGAGAGAGAGAGAGAGGCAGAGACACAGGCAGAGGGAGAAGCAGGCTCCATGCACCGGGAGCCCGACGTGGGACTCGATTCTGGGTCTCCAGGATCGCCCTGGGCCAAAGGCAGGCGCCAAACCGCTGCGCCACCCAGGGATCCCCTGAACAAAATTTAAAATTCTGAATGAATAGGCCATTCAGTATGACTTGGCTTTCATACAGTCACACCACGGTTTATCCCCATGTCCTATCTTTCCCAGCACCACTAAACTCCAGTTATGGAAGTCTTCTCCATATTCCTCCCACCAGCCACACCTCTTTATCCTATTTATTTCCCCAACTTTATCTTCTCTCTACCACATTCTTTCTCCAAACTATTTTTTGCGCAAATCTCTACTTTCTCCAACCCAAAAATAACCCTTTACTAACCAAAACTAATCCCCTTTGTTTCCATACCCCTACACCCACACAGAACCTTGCAGATACCTCTTTTATAGCAATTGTTAAAAATAATTATTTATATATCTATCTCCCACTAAAGCATGAGCTCTTCTCCAAAAATCACCTGTTCTAATCACTGACATATCCCTAGTACCCACAGTAATTTCTGGCACAGGGAAGTCATTCCTTCTATTTGCCATCCTTTCTATTTATCCCATTAGGCAAAATGCTCTTGGAAGAGGTGCTTGCAATCACTGACCAAGGTGTCTATGTGACATCTCTACTTGTATGTCTCAGATACCTCAAAAAAAAAAAAAAAAAAAAAAAAAAAAAAAGCATGGTCCCCCTACTTCCCTCCCCTGGCCAACCTGTTCTTTTGAACTTCAGTAAAGACAACGACACTTCACAGAAATCTGGGGACTGTGCTTAGCTCATTTTTTACCCTTCAACTCAGCACCTGATTTTCCAACAAATTCAGTTAGTTCTGACACGAAAATAAACTTTGAACCCATAGCTATGTTTTTCACACTAAACTACTATCATCTTTCCACTGAACAACAGTCAGAGCCTCCTAAGTGCTCCCTTTTCCTATTTCATCTCCTTTAAGTCTCTTCAAGTAATCAGATCTTTTGAAACTGTAAAATATGACATATTCCTTTGTACAGTTCTTTTGTGAAGTCATAGCTTTCCAAATCACTTATGTAAAAATACTACCTTATAAATATATATAATTATTATATTTATATAATTATAAAATTATAAACAGGGTTGCAGATTCACCAAATAAGAACACAGGACATTCAGTAAAATTTGAATTTCAGATAAACAATGACTTTTTTAGTGTAAGTATGTCCCATGCAATGTTTGAGATACACCACAAAAAAGAGCATTAACTGTTTATTTAAAATTTAACAGGCAACTCCAATCTTAAAGACCAGTAAAATCTGGACTCTGTCAGACTTTCTAACTTTATTTCACTACACACAGCTCATACAAACATTCGGATGGCTCCTAGAATATGCTAAGTTTATTCTCATCTCATCATGGTTTTGCACTTTTTGTCTCTCTATAGCATTTTTCCCTGGTCTTTTTGATGCTTGTCTCCTTCCAATCACTTAAGTATCAACCTAAGTGTCATCCTTCAAAGAAGCCCTCTCCTGACCACTTAATACGATGTCAGACTGCTCTGTTTATTTTGTTCATAGTACTTATTACAATTTAGTAATTCTTTTTGTTTGCTTACTTGTCTGTTGTTCATTCCTATTTTTATCAACTGTTTTTTCTACCATAATTTTTTCTTATGAAGACAGGGAACTTGTCTAGCTCATACAGGATAGGTTGAATGAATGAAGAAAAGAAAAAAGAAATTAAGCCACACTAGATTTTGATTTCATGTCAGGCATCAGAATTTGCCTAGAGCTGAAAACAAAGACTTTGAGTCTGATTGCCAGGATTTGAAATCTTGGTTCTTATAGTTTGGTTAGCTGTGAGTAACTTATCAAATATTAAAAGCATTATTGCTTTGTTAAATTTGAGATAATAGTTCCTTCTCTGTAAGGTTACTATATGAGAAAATATCTTCATATCCAGCATACAGAAAGTACTCAATAGATGTTAGTTACTATTATCACTATTGTGGTTGTTGCTATTTTACACACAATCCAATTTACCACTGAATCTTTTAGACCCTATATGGGTGCATAACACATTCAAGCAAAGCTTCTATTTGAGAAGGATGATGAAAAGAAATATGTTTAGTAAGAGGTGATTTGAGACTAGGATAATATGGAGGAAGGCTACAACCACTGCCCTTGCTAAACTCTTAGGTAGACAAGGAACAAGTCAAGAACAGATACAAAAGGACTGCTTGCCTTTATGTTCTCAAGGATTTCAGTGGGGGTTGCAAGAAAAAAAGAAAAATGATTATTTTACTTTCCACCTGTTTTAGTTTTATGCCCCAGTCCATTTCTGAGATTGAAGTTGGTAGGGCTGTAGAAAAATAAAAACAAGAAAAAAAAAAAAAAAAAGGGTAACCAGAAGGCACCTGGGTGGCTCAGTCAGTTAAGCTTCCATGGTCTGAAGTCATGATCTCAGGGCCTTGAGATGGAACCCCACTTCTAGCTCTCTGCTCAGCACAGAATCTCCTCAAGATTCTTTCTTTTCCCTCCTCCTCTCCATCCTTCCTCCCTGCTCATATTAGCAAGTGTGGGACTGACTCTCTCTCTCTCTCTCAAACAAATAAATAAAATCTTTTTAACAAAAAGTAACCAATTGGCATTAGTTGTATGGATGGCTAAACATTCTACTGATGCCAAATTTGGGTATCTGACTCATGCCAATTCATAGAAAGCTGTCAGGATAGCATTTCTGATGTAGAGCATCTGAGATTTAGCAATATCTGTGGTAAAGAAACCTGAATTGTTTCTGAAGAAAATCAAAAGGACAGACCTCATATTAAATAAATCCAAGGGAATTTTAAATACTTTCTACTTTTTCAACTTTATTCAAAATGGATAAACCATAGAATCCAGATGCTCTTGTATAATTTTAGAATTAAATAAATTGCTTTTGCAGAGACACAGTTACTGATTTTAAGAGCAATCTTCCTGCAGTACAGAGTATTTAGGGAAAAACTGTGCCACTATATGATGCTAATTGTTAGAGGAACTTAGGTTTTGAAAATCAATCTTTCCTTCCCAAAATGGAGACAGAAGAAAAGCTTTTAAAACTATTCAAAACTATATTTGTTCTCTCAAACTGAAACACAAAGAGACTTGCTCATTTTCAACTGAATTGAAAAATAAAGTCACAGGGATGAGAAACAGTATATCAACTTTCTGTTCAAAATGCATGTTTTTAGCATTAGATGTAGTGTCATAAACACAATGCCACTGTAACTGAAATCAAGCTTTGGATACTCTGCCAAATGCATATTTTTTAGTCATGCACATAGTGTCCTTTTAAAACATGTATTTATAACTTACTCTGAAAAAAATTGTTCAAAAGGATTCTTTAGTTCTTTTTTAGGTTCACTGTTTATATAACCAGCTCATCTTAGGAATATTACTTCACTAAGCATAAATGTGGCTTTCATTTGACTGGCCACTACCAATCATGCTGCAAATTCCGAAGGTTGCTCCTTACCAAGTTTACCTGGGAAAGAAATGGGACAATATCAAAAAGAGATTTGGCCTTAACTAATCAAATACCACTTTCTTGTTTCCAAAGTTCTCTCCTAATCAGATGCCTAATGCAATCACAGGATGGAAAGAGAAAAGAAGTGCAGAGTGAACTTCAAAGCAGCAGTTAGAGACACAGAAATCCTGTTCTTTGTTAACTGAAAATCTGATAGTCATAGTTGCCTAGGAAATTCAGTCACGACTACCCAGTTAGATAATCCAGTAATCATGGTTTGGAGACATTGCCAATGGTGTAGGCATTGACACAAATTATAGGTGTCATAACCGACATGACAGTAAATCATACATCAATATATTTATTAAGTATTTGTCCATAACCAAAGGACTATTTTTAAGGCAGCCCATTAACCACTGAACATAAAGAACTGGTAACTATCAGAATATAATTAGAAAATACTGAGCTATATATGTAAACTTGCAGGCATATTTATATGCATCCAACTATGCATACATTAACAAGTATAGTAAAATGTTTGAATTTGAAATCATAAACATCATCTACTAGCATATCATTAAAACTGATTATTTATTTTACATATATGAAGAGTTCATAGTATAATTTTTTTTAATGGCCTAAAACACGCTCTGGTGACTTGGATGAACTGGAACCTCCTATCACATCTAATATACAAAAAAAGAATATTTTAAGCACCTGTAGTATCTAGTTGGCATATAAATACTTTTAACTATAAAATAAAACATCATCAAGTATGCTCTGCCTTGTAATGTGAGCATGACTGATGCTTCTTTTCACAATAACTATATAAAATGAGCTTTTATTCACAAAGTCAGGTGGAATAATGAATATTGAGCTCAAGTTTTCCTGGCTTCACATCCAGGCTCCTCCATGAATTAGCACTAGGAATAGATGAGCTTGGGCCTATGATTTAACCTCCCTGGGCCTCAATTAATTCCTGTGTAAAATGAGGACAACAACTTGTCCCATGGGACTTCATTGAGGAAGAAATGTGGTAACAAGTAAATATTCCTGGCATTTAGTGCAGGCTCAATAAATTTCAGTCTCCTTTTGCTGCATTAGAATGAAACATGGATTTACCTTCCCAAGATGAGGAGCCAGATTAACTTAAAGGACACTGAGATCCACTGGAAGCTCTAGTTTATATTTGATATGACTCTAATCAATATTCCAGATGCTTCCCAAATAAACAACCCTCCATCCTTCTCAATCAGAATGCTCCCGGAGCTGCAGTAAAAGCAAAGGTCTGAATAGGGGCTGAGTAGGTGAAGACTCAAAGTTGCTTCATAAACCCTTCCTGATGAATTGAAAATACCTTGAAGAAGTGTCTTAGACATTACTTTTGGGGTGTATAAAAGCCACATACAGACACCAGTAGCCTTTTCCTCCTAACCACTACTATCATTCTCTTCTCTGTCATCAACTGACCATTATATATTAAGGGCACAGTGCTGGGTGTTAGATATCTCTCCATTTCACAATGTGATAGAATGCTTCAGTTATCATTTCTTAGCAAATGAAACCTAAGATATATAACTTCACAATTTATTTCATTATTTTTCAGTCCATGGATCCTACTAAAGACCACCAATTCCGTGGAGACCTTGTGATTGATGTGGGTCCTGCCTCCATAACACCAGATTCTGCTTTTTATTATTAATTGTGAATTTGTGGTTCGTTCTAAAGAGACAAGGTAGTGACTAATTTCCTTCTGTTGTGCCCCATTTCCCTGTAATGTGAGGGCTTAATAGGCTATACAGCCATGATGTAGAAGCATTTGATGTAGAATTTCTTAATTTGGAAGGTTATGCTCCACTTCCTCTGGGAAATCTTTCCCAGTATTCCCTGGATTAGGTGGATAACCCTGTTAGAATCTCTCCCACAATAGTGAGCTTCCCTGTGATCTCCCTCCATAAATGATTTTGATTATTAGTTTAATTGTTCGTCTTCACCATGAGACTATATTCTTCTGTGAAGCCTTGGGGTGGATCTGTCTTGGTCCCCATTATACTTTAGGGAACAGGTGCATTGCTTGGTTCATAGTCAGTGCTGGAAAATATTTGCAGAATGACTTAAATTAGCAATATAATGCTTCTTCTTGAGGTAACTAGGAATGTAATTTCCTCATATGTGGAGAGAACTTTTCAATCTAATAAGTGAGTATTTTACAAACATACACCCTCACTTCTTACTTGAATGTGTCCTTCCTTCCTGTGTGTGAGTCCATACCTACATTAGCACAGGGCCTGATACACAGAAGGCAATTACTGAATATACCTAAATGACTGGATTAGTTAATAAATTAATCCTTAACATTTTTACTTTTATTTTTTATGGACCCTATCTACAATTAAAAGTTCCTACACCATGTAATAGATTTCTATTGTGTTCCTAACCATAGTTAGAGCCCCCAAAGTAATCAAATTCACTTTTTCAGATTTTTCTATGACACAGACCCTAAATGTAGAAACTACAAATTGTGAGATTACTCGGCTGGCAATGTGTTTCAAAGGCAAGGGTTACCTTGCTCTACTTCTTGTTAAATGTTTGCATAATAATAGCTTCATACCTAACATTCTTCTGTTAAATACTGTACTAGATTTAAAATAAATATTTCTAGTTAAATGCTCACATACTAATAGTTTTGTTCTTAACACTCTTCTCTTAAAATGCAAACATACTAAGACATTTCCTAATGGCTCCAGAGTCACTTCACAATTTTGTTTTGTTTTGTTTTAAATTCCTAGCTGATTCTATCTTTTCACAAGATCCATGTTAAAGAAATTAGAGATTCATAACAGGTATAATTCAGAGTCACATTAAGAAAGCACAGAAAGAATTTTCTTCTCTGGTTCAAGAGGCCATTTATGTAAGTTTCTATTTGCCGCAACATCAAGAATGGCCAAGTTATCTTGATGTAGTTGAGTTGACCAGAGGCAGCATGATGAGATCTGTGGCCAGATTGTTTTTCCCTATGAGCCCCAGATCTTTTACAGCCATTTTTACATACTCCATCTGGTTCTGAAATCCAAAACAGTCTTCTATATTTGAATACAGGAATCTTGTATTGAAATCATTTCCTCTTAAGACCATGTTGCACTAAACCGTTCAGCTTAAAGATTAAAACCTGTTGGGCCAAGTAGCATGAGAAGACAACAGTCTAGACACAAAAATGGCTAAGGAGTCAAAAGAAGGTGACTCACCTCAGCTCTAAAATAATTCTGAGAAGTTTACAAAATAAAGTTAAAATGTGTGGACTTTTTATGTTTTCTTTTTTTTTTTTTAGATTTTATTTATTTATTCATGAGTAACACAGAGAGAGGCAGAGACACAGGCAGAGGAAGAAGCAGGCTCCATGCAGGAAGCCCGATGTGAAACTCGATCCCAGGACCCTGGGATCATGCCCTGAGCCAAAGGCAAATGCTCAACCATTGAGCCACTCAGGCATCCCTTATGTTTTCTTTCTTAGTATGACTATATGATTTTAACACAACACTAAACTTTTGATACAGTTTTAAAGCATCACTTGAACTTTGTTGGGTTATAAGT
The DNA here is from genome assembly GCF_003254725.2 of Canis lupus dingo. Taxonomy (NCBI): domain Eukaryota; kingdom Metazoa; phylum Chordata; class Mammalia; order Carnivora; family Canidae; genus Canis; species Canis lupus. The sequence continues at coordinate 9,026,500 of NC_064263.1, read as the reverse complement.
AATAAGTTGCCTTCTGTTTAGCAGGAGAGAGAGAGATCCCTCAGTTAAGTCTGTCTGACTCAAGTGGGCACTGAGTTAAAAAATAGAAAAAGCAAGCTTTGGAAAAATGCTCAAAGTCCCTTGAGAAAATATTCTTTGGTTATGGGTCGATATCCACAAAGGTCTTACTAGTTACGTTAAATATAATCCAGCAATGACCTCAAAAACTCCTTTGTTTGTACTACCAAATCTGTGGTTTGTACCATGAAAGAAATTGTACAGTTGACCAAAATAGCCCAGTGAGTGGAACCTGGAATATTTCTTCATAACCAACTTAATTTTTTTTTGAGTCATTGTTTAAGCTAGACAAAGCTAAGCCCTGGGTTGCTTAGTAACCAACTACCACAAATTTCAGATTATTATTGATTTACCACAAAAATGGTCTGTTTAATACTACTTTTATGCAACTGACATTCCCAGAATCCTACAAACACCTTCATATTTATACAAAGGCAAGTTATCAGCAGTTATTAAATTTCCCACTCTGATTCTCTTCAAATGGTCCAAAAAGACCATCCACTAGGCTGTATTCTTCAACCTGTAAGGGAACATCATCTTCCTTAAGGAGGCAATACTAAACCTATTAGGTTCCTACTACTCAGGTACCATTACTGTTGCCTGGTCTCACGGTCCTGGCACATTTTTTAAAGTGTCCTTCTGTTATCATCCTTTCTTATTTTATTCTTACTTCTACCCCATTCTCTTAGTTGCATTATTCTTTTTTCCATTATAGTCTCTACCCTCTTCTAGACTTGGAAACCAGAACATTTTGCCTATCCCCATCATTAATATGGCACATAAAAATGCTTGAGTCCCATAAGTCTTAGTTTGTAAACAGTTTCTTCATTAGCTCTGGTAAAGTGCCTACTGGCTTTTATTAACTGTTGCATCTAATTATGTTGTCGTTTACTGGCTTTTATTGAATGCACTTAGTTAACTTTCTTTTAGCTTTATTAGGTAGTAAATTTGTTAATTTGGCACAACCTTTGCTTTCTTGGCTTGGCATTCTGGGATAATAATTGCTTCCCTATAATCAATGGATTTACTCATTTACTAAAAAATGCTTCTTTACCCTCCTAATTGTAGATCTTCATCTTTATTTAAAAGCCAATTTAGGAAAATGGCTTCCTTGCCCCTTTAAATTTGGACACTTTGTAGGAAATAGCATTTCCTTCATCTAATAAGTATTATTGAGTGCCTAGCTTGTTTTTAGCATTGTGCTAAGTGCTATGGTGAAAACAAGGTAGTCTCAGACTCAATCTGTCTTCCAGGAAAACCTTAAGCTCCCATCTTTGATTGTTTTATTTGTACTGTGCCCTGGATCTGAAGCATGCTGCCTTCTCCACAATGCCTACCTGGTCAACGACGAAGACACAGCGATTCATTCCTCATGGCCTCCAGGTTTAATTTCATATCCTGTTGTTAGTATCCTGTGCACTCCAACACAGGGAAGGCCAAATTAATTTTCTGTCATCAACTGTGCTCTCATACCAGTTTATATACACCACCGGTCATACTGAATAACAGCTATGAATTATGACTATGCCCTTATATACCTCTATCTTTCACTACATGAAACTTCTAAAGTATGTAAAATGTTTTCATAAATTTAATTATTTCCAGAGCTTAGCTCAGAGCAGGTCCTTACTCCTGGAGCCAGACTTCCAGAGATCATGATTCCAGTTTCATAATATCCAAGGTAAAGCTTCCACTACACTTGAGAAGACAAGAGTCACTGGGCTTCATAGCAGTTCCTGGGAGCACATAGCCTACCCTGAATAAATGTTGATTAGATTTTAATTATCAGCTAAAGAAAATTGAACTAGGAGGTAACAGAGTCCTGGTCTGCCACTCTCTGGTAATGTGACCTGGGACAGCATATTTAACTTCCCTGGTGTTAGTTTCCTCATTAATATCAGCAATGTGGTAGAATTGATATTTGTTCAGGATACATTGCAGTGGGAAGACCCTATGATTCTATCACATGGGATTGGTAATGTATATAAACATTTATGTAACATGCAAGAAGTCTTAGTTATGCCAATATGTATTAGATAAATTTAGAGGAGAGTTTGAGACACTTGAGCCAAAAAGTCAATTACATTTATTGTAAAATGATCTAAATGATCCAAAGTGGAGGACATGAGCATAAACTGCACATGCATCATGAACAGGGAGAAGTCATTAGCCTTCCTCAAGCAGACAGGTCCCCTGGTGTATTAAAACTAACACATGTGAGCCTGAAATGAGCAGTTACATCAGCTGTTATTCCTAGAACATTCCTAGATAGACATTGCCAGGTGTGTTGACTTCAAAGTAACTGGATATTATATTTCATCAGACTGAGCAGGAGAAAAAGCAGGTTCATACTAAGGATATAGAGCATGATCATCTTTCCTCCATAAGTTTTTCTGGAAAAGAAAAAATAAACACTGTAGGCAGATCACTTATAAAAGTTGTTCTAATATAAAATTGCAGTTGATGAGAAAAGTAGTAAGAAGTGAGTCATGCTGTTCAAGGAAATAGCCAGCCTCTTTTATATGAATTGGGAGCCCAAAACACCCACTAAGAATTATAGTTACTCAGGCAAATGTGCAAACCCATATACTCCTTTTAGAATGTCAGATATCTGGATTTACAGGTCACCATCTGAGAAAAGCTAGACTAACACTCTGGCAAGGGCAAACAGCTTTACAACTGTGATTTGGAAGAGAACCTAGAAAATGAGGATGAACTTGTGTCTCTATAGTTCAAGCTGGTCTCCATAAAATGGCTGTATGGGAAGTTCGATTTTGAAAGCAGCTTTCCTTCCATGCACGAATAGTTTGCACCTGCAAACTTAGTGACCCTGTGCCAGAAGCAGTTCTGAAGGCAGCCCAAGAGGTCGTTGGGAAATTAAGTCAGCAAGCAGGTAATTGTTCTGTCCATGATCCAATTAGGGACACAAAGCACCACAATTCACTTCCTGAAGCTTTTGGGGCATGGACAGCCATTGTCATAAAAACGTAATTATACATGAATTGCAAGTGCAAATAGGGAGAAACAAAGTGATTTTTCAGTGGGCACAGAGTTTAGCACTTAAATCTGTCCCTAGCAGGCAATGAATCGACAGCACAACTTTGACCATTGACTGATTGAATTAAAATACCTCCTTAGTATGAGACCCCTGAGATGAAAACTATTATCTTATGTGAAGAGTCTATTACAAAATGTTGCCCAAAGTAGGCCACATATCTGAATCCTGTGAGTGCTTTTTAAAAACCTGATTTCCAGGTCTCACCCCAGAACCACTGAATAAGAAACTCTGAAATAAGGACCCAGGAATCTGCATTTTTAAAAAATGTTTCCAAAAGTTTTGAAGTAGCCAGATTAGAACCTGCCCAGCACTGGATTTCTGCTGGTCGCTACTGACCATGACATGAAATGTGAAAAGAGCCACAGTCAACATAAACAATATTTATTTCATTTCCTATCTATATGTGTATCCATACTGGCCTAACCTAACATAAATCCTAATAATGAATGCCTGCTAAATGTCCCTCTCCAATCATCAAAGAACGCTTGGGGCTCTCTATAGAGGAAATTAAAACTTGAGATGAATATCAGCAAAATAATGGAGTGTTTCACTATAGTAAAATGTCAAATATAGCCTCAGAATCAATATAACAAATCATGAGGAAAGGAGCAAAAAGCAAAAATACAACAAACAAAAAATAAAATAAAATAAAATAAAATAAAATAAAATAAAATAAAATAAGGGTAACTTGCTGAAAATTTCATCCTATCATGACTCTTGCATTTCATCCATGGGTATCTGCTTTTGTTGGGATCCAAGAGCAGGAAGTATTGCTTAATTAGAACAGTTTTTGAGCTGGGAGCAGAGATTCATTCCATAAGTAATCCATGCCTACTTTGTGTCATACTCTGTGCTAGGTACTGAATAGAGACCAGTGTGTTTCAACCAGGAGCAATTTTGCCTCTCGGGCTGTCCAACAATATCTAAAGGCATTTTTGCTTGTGGTTAACTGGGAACAATGAGGCTGGTGGGGTACTACTGGCATCTAATGAGTGGGGCATGGAATCCTACTAAATATCCTACCATGCATGGGGCAAGCCTACAGGGCAAAGACTTATTTGGCCCAAAATGTCAGTAATGCCGAGGTTGAGAAAACAGTGTAAATTAAAGAGCAAGCAGATATGTTCTTTGCCTTTAAATAAACAGATCTTAAATGAACATACAAATAGATGTATAAAAACACTATCAAAAGTGCTTTGACAAAAAGAACAAGAATTAGCAGAACAGATGGATAGCACTAGAACTAGTTGTTCATTGGATCAATAATAAAGAACAGGGTCCAACTCAAATTTTTGTTGAATTAATAAACCCCTTCCTCACTCGCTAATTTTAATAACAAGTAATATAAAGATCTCTTTTTAACTCTTTTTAATATTACCATATGTGAAAATGGCACACTTGGAATGTTCTTTGAACTTTCCATCAACTCTGGCTATGGCTTCAATGCTTCCTAGACTTGCTATCCTTGAACCCTCTACAGCACAAATGGGGCTTCAGCTATATAATCTGATCTTGGTGTCATGGTCCGTGGCTGGGAGGGGGTAGGAAAGATTTTTTCTTATGACATTAAAATAAAATATAGGATTGTATAGAAGCACTAGGAGAGAAGGCAGTTAATTATATATGGTACATGTTAGTGTTTGAATGAGGACCTTTGTCATCTGTAGAGGACCCTGTCAGCATCCTCTCATTCTGGTTGGAGGACCACCACTCTCCTTGAGAGAAACTGCTTCCTCACTGTGGACCAGAATTTTCTGGCCTTGGGGAAAGGCACAGGCAAGAGTACTCAAGCCTGGACATTGGTTGGACATTTTTAAAAAGAGTCATTTTAATTCCATTCTGATTGTTAACAGGAAAACATAGGAGTCTAGATTGGCTGGCAACTGTCTTACCACAAAGAAAGGAGTGCCTTCCTCAAAATAGAGCCAATCCAGAGGAAATCAAAGCAGGGCAGTGTACCAATGATATCATTTGAGCTCCAGAATCCATCACTGCTTAATGCCAGCTAACCTGGATGTGTGTGTCAATTGGGTTTAAATCACAATATAACTAAGTAAAATTGAACCCATGTGTGGTCCTGTGCTGAACTCCAATCAAACCCACAGATAAAAAGGGCATGGTCCTGCCATTTAGAACTTCACATTTATTAGAGGAAACAATTTTATTTGTGAGCATCTACCATGTTCTAGTCACTATACCTAGATAATGCATACAGACAATTATCTTTATTGTATTAGATCTTATGCTTGGTAACTTCCCCAAACCACAGAATAATTAAGTGATCATCCAGATTTTCAACCCAACTTTTTCTTATTCTAAAGCTCCTACACTTTGCTCCATATCATATTGCCTCTCTGGAGGTATCATACAAAAAATTTTAATAGTAATAAGATTCAAAGAAATTTCTATTAGTGTGCAGAAGAAGGAAAAATATAACTGTGAATGTGTTTCACAAACCAAATTCTAAAGGTTTATAGGGTGTGGAAAGGAGGAAAAATGAAGAGGGGCTTTTACAAAAAATTTTTTAAGATTTTATTTATTTGAGGGGTGGCTGGGTGCTCAGTCGGTTAAGCATCTGCCTTCAGCTCAAGTCATGATCCCAGGGTCCTGGGACCAAGCCCCATATTGGGCTCCCTGCTTAGTGGAGAGCCTGCTTCTCCCTCTCCCTCTGCTGCTCCCCCTACTTATGCACACATGCATTGTCCATTTCTCTGTCAAATAAATAAATAAAATCTTAAAAAATAGATTTTATTTGGGAAAGAGAGAGCAGGGGGAGGGGCAGAGGAGATAGAGAGAAAGAGAATCTCAAGTAGACTCCCTGCTGAGTGAGGAGCCTTGAGCAAGCACAAGCTAGGAGGAGAGGCAGAGGGAGAGGGTGAGGGAGAAGCAGACTCTCCAATAAGCAGGGAGCCCAGTGTGGGGCTTGATCCCAGGACCTGAGATCATGACCTGAGCTGAAGGCAGGCACTTAGCCGACTGAGCCACCCAGGCACCCCAGAAGAGGGCATTTTGAAGAAACTAATATTTACTGATTCTTTGAGTCAAGCCCTATTCTAAGTGTTTTACCATATTAACCAATTTACACTCACAGTAACCTTATCAAGTGGTTGCTATTTTTTAAATATATACATGAGAGAGCGTGAGCTGGAGTTGGGCAGAGGGAAAGGAAGAAAGAGAATCTTAAGCAGACTCCATGCAGAGCACAAATCCAACATGGGACTTGATCTCATGACCCTGAGATCATGACATGAGCTGAAATCAAATCAGTTGCTTAACTGAATGAGACACCCAGGTGCCCCCAAGTGGTTGCTATTATCATCCCCATTTTTTTAAAGATAACCTGCATGGAGAGCTGAACCAGTCTGCCCAAACAACCAGACTGGGATTTGAACCCAAGTATTCTAGCTCCAGAGCATACATCTTCTATGCTATATTGCCTTCCATATGGCTATAAACAAGTTACAGGAAGTGTAGGTACATTGATGACAAGAAATAAATACAAATCATGATTTAGATTATCAGTTCAGTATTTGTTTATATCCAAATAAAACTCATTTTTAAATTATTTACAGATGACTTATAGATTTATTTTGCAAAATGCTTCATTTTGGATCTCCAATTCTATACAAGATAGATGAGACTTTTTGACACAACAAGGACAGTTATAAGACTTAATATGTTACAGCTGAAGATTAAACTTTAGCTTAGCAGAGAATATAAAGAAATTCTGACAACTCATTTTTTGGCCTTGCAGCATAACTTAATTCAATATATTCATTCAGCAACTATTTTGTGTTCCTATCCTTACCAAACATAGAGCCTAGGAAGCTAGTTACAGTCATATCAAATAAAAACCTAAGATGAGGTTATTTTAGGAAATGATATAATTTATGTCTATGTGTGCACACGTATGTTTGCCACAAATAAACATATTCATATATTCACAGAAACACAGACAGAGGTAATTTCCTTTATCCTTCTACATACAGTGGGTTACATCTGGAAAAGAAGAAATAAATCCTAGTAATTTCAGTTGAATCTGCTTTTGCCTAAAAACATGACATAAAAATGGTTATATTCCATATCAAAGCCCTATAGAAAAATTTCATATAGAAATTATGGCACATATCACATTTAATCAACACTGCTATTTCTGTAATATAAAGCCTTTTTAAATAGACAAAATCACACAATTTAATATAACCCTGCTAAATAGAATTTATTGAGAGAAAGTATTATGTGCTATGAATATATGTCTGTATCACTAACTTTTTTTGGTCAAGTGGCTCTAACTCTCTATTGCCTCAGTGTTTTTATCTATAAAATGAGAATTAATATTTAAACTTGTTTAGGATTGTTTAGAATATTGAATTAATCATGCTGCTGCCACATAATCAGGGCCCAATAAATAATAACTCTTTTTTTCATTATTTAATATATATATAGTTTTAGCCCATGATAAAAAATGCGTATGACTCATAATCCTTGACATTGTTTCCCTAAATATGTCAGATTGTTAAGAAGCACCTTTATAAAAATACTGAAATCTAAAAGGAATTCCCTGGAGATTTATTTTAGTTTGCCTTTGAAAAAGATCAAAGTTACTTGGGAAAATCTGGAAACATCTTGAGAACATTTTACTGGCTTTTTGTTGTCATTGCCTTCTTTTTCTTTTTATGTACCCCCTTGTAGTAAGCACCTACATTGGACAGAGGCTCTGCTGTTTGTCCTCTGGCTGCCTTGGGCCAGAAACAGTATGATGTTCTCTTATCAACAAGATCTTCATCTCTCCATCCCCGAACTAGGAACACTAACTCTGGGACCTGAACCTGATGCCTTAGCCCTTTTACCCCTCCCTAAGCCCTTCAACTGCTCCCTGTGATACAAAGAAAAACAATCTCGTAAAATAATGATGCAAGAAATATAAGAAATTATATTATGCAAGAAATATAAGCAATTAGGATAAGAGATTACATCAAAACAGAATCTGTGTCTACCCTTGCAGTACTCTACTTGTCAGAACTTACATGTAGAAAATTGTTCAAGTACAAAAAGACATATGTGCACGTGTTACACATGCATGTGATGTTGTAGCACTGTTTTCATAGAGACAAACTGGAAATAACCTAAATATCAAGTGGATGCTTATTAAGTAAATTCTGTAAGAAATTTAAAATGGAATCCAATGCAGTCATTAAAAATAATGTTACATATCTATATGTATTGATTAGAAAAAGAGCCATGATATGTTCAAGAGAGGGTTCAAGTTAGAGAAAAGTATGTATTTTAGAACCGACTTAGAGAACAATCTACACATATAAATACAAATGTTTATAGGCAGTTAGAGCAATATCTGGAAAAACAGTATTTTCCAAAGCGTCAGAAGTGATTCTCTTTAAATATTAGAGTTCTAGGTAATCCCTACATCTTTTTACTTCTCTTACATTCTATTTTTACACTTATCATGTACGTTGAGAATTTTTTCTTGAATCTGTAATTCTCAATTTACTTGGAAGCTAAAAAGATATATGCAAGATATTTTTTGAGATAGAAGTATAATAATGTGGTTTTTTTTCCCAAATATTAAAACTCTAAGAACATAAACTATGTACAGTAGGTACAACAAAGGCAAAGAAATTAATTGAACAGAATATTAAATTTAGAAATAGATCATAATATACGAATTGATATTTTTTCTTTTTTTTTTGAGAATTTTTATTTAACAAATGTCTAACTACTTTTTTAAGGTGCAGGACTTTGTCATTTATTGTGCTAAACTCAAATCAGATTGTATTGGTCTTGATCCAGAGAGAAAAAACAAACATCTGTGAGGTCATCATTCTGGCCTATAAATACGTAATACACTATGCTATCTAAATTGGACTTTGCATTAACATACTGAGAAAAGTAGGATCATCACTCTAGTGAAAGGAGGACCATGATGCTAAGAGAGGTCAAGTAACTTAGTCTCATTCACACAGCTAGTATAGTCAATAGGCAAAGAAACAGGATTCAAACCCAAGTTCCATTCTCTTTCCCATATACCACAGAGGAAGGGAAGATATGAAACTTAATCACAACTCTGTTGTTTCCATCTCTAGATTTATTTACTTTGGTTATTCAATTATCTTAAAGGAATATGAAAGAATTTATATGGTTCCTTTTAGTGATTATACTTTATATTACATGCAATAAGGATAGTAATCAGCTTTTATTGAATGAGGTTCTTATCAGAGGATTGACATGGATCTAATTGTTACAACCAGCCTGTGAGTTAGATGCAATCAGTAATTCTACGAGTCACATAATGACTTAGAGTGTCCAGAGTGCTTACATAACTTGCACAAGTTCACAGAAAAAGTAATGGTGGAGCAAAGGATTCTATCCCAGGCCATCTGACTCCAAAACCTACACTCATAGCCACAACTCTGTGCCCACTTTATACAACCAGGTAAGTACTGATTCTTTCATAGTGGCCATCTTTGGAAGCCAGGTGTTTATCTCATTAAGCTGCCATTGCTCAATATCAGTTTGGACATATTTTAGAGGCACAATGTCATAAACAGAAACTTTTTTGGGGACTAATAATTTTGAGTACCTTTTTTCCTTCTTCCCCTTCCCTTTTTAACACAGCTTATTTTTACACACCAAACTTTTCCCTCTAACCTATTAGACAAGAGTGAAAGAACCATTGAGTTAATCTGCTATTGCAGCCTGAAGTCAGTTCATTTGCACACTGCCTGCTGGCCTACTGAGTCATAATGTGATGACCTGGGAAGACTGAATGTCACAAGTTGAAGACTATCTATGTCCAAGCTGAAAATACCAACTTACATATGAAAGGATAATCTTCTGCTTACGCTTCAAAATAAGGCAGTGATTGTTCCTCTAAATACTGTACAGTTAGAGGCCATGAACAGCCATTAATAAGCAATATTCATGTATTTCCTCTGTATATTGAAATTTCATACCAAGAGGCAACACTTTACTCATTCAAATGAATTTACCTCTGATCCAGAGTTAAACTAATAAGTATTTAGATTGTGGATCTCAGGCTAAATGTAAAGAAGATTTTGGTGCATATATTACCAGAATTCTGTGTAAATATATTCTACATTTTAAAATTATAAAAAGGAACAAAATAAAAAGTTAATTTCTGAATAAGGAAATTTGCATATATCTCAAACCAATCACCAAATCATATTTGATGTTTTCAAATAATAGGAATACTGATGATCTAGACAATTTCATAACCACAAAAGGACACACGCCCAGAAAACTCTATTAGAGAAAAGCATTCCCAAGTGCTTTCTGCTTTAGTATTAATCAAGGAAGTACTCATGGTGTCCTGGTGTGCCCACCTGGCTCAAATCCTGGACTGGCTTCTTTAGGGGAAGTCGAAGAAGTATGAGCAATTTCTGACACACAGTAGGAGGCCATGGGATTCAGATCGCCAGAAGCTTACCTAGAGATGCAAAATTAAAATGAATGAAGCAATTATAGAGCTGTAGAAAAAGTGTGTAATTAACCTTAGTACTCCTTCTCTCAGTTTGAGTTATTACCCAAATGGTTAGTCGGATTGAGCTAATGTTACTTTTAGACAGAAATGTTGAATATATTAATCCTATAGCATGATTAAAAACTTGATTTTTTTTCTTAAAGGCATCAGAAATCATTTTTTAATGATGTCTTGAAAAGGGAACCTAAAGGAATTAGCCTAACTCACGACCTTCTAATGAACTAACCAGTATGAAGTTTATTAAATTAGAGAAAAAAAAGTCAAATGGCTTCACTTACCATCTGCCTTATATGTAAGACTTATTTATTTCAGCTATATGATAGATAATGGATTGATAAATAATAGATAGACCAAACATATACAGAGATAGAAAGAGGGGGAGAGAGGGAGAGTCTCCCGACTCTGTCTCTGTCTCTCTTGCTCTCTGTCTCTCTCCATCTCTCTCCCTATACAGTTGTATTCTTTTTTTTTTAAGATTTTATTTATTTATTCATGAGAGACACACACACACAGAGAAAGAGAGAGAGAGAGAGAGAGAGAGAGAGAGAGAGAGAGGCAGAAACACAGGCAGAGGGAGAAGCAGGCTCCATGCAGGGAGCCCAACGCGGGACTCGATCCCGGGTCTCCAGGATCACGCACCGGGCTGCAGGTGGCGCTAAACCGCTGCGCCACCAGGGGTGCCCTACAGTTGTATTCTTGAATAGAGAGTTACATTTTATTTATCTTTGTAGTCTATTATGATATATACCTTTGATTAATTGAATTAAATCGAATTTGTTTTGACCGTTCATTTTTCACTCACTCCATTAAGTTTCACTCTTTCTTCCGCCCCACAGGTGCCTAGCAAAGTGCCCCTCATGTTTCCTATCCTACACAGGACAATGGGGGTTAGGAGAGGATAAAACGATCTGTCCCAAGAAGCACACAATCTGATCTAATTGACATGACCTGGGCAAACAGGTTTGGGACTGGGACTGGCCAGAGAAACACAGGAATCAATGTGCCAGGACTGAGGCAACATGCAAAGAATATCTGGCACTAAGAAACAAGGGTTCTAGCCCTAGCTCTGCCACCATGTAGCTGCAAGCCAACTTTGGGTTAGTGGTCATTTTTCTCTAGACCTCACTTGCCATCTCTGGAAAACAGAACAGGCCAGTTAGCCCTAAATTGGGCCATCATTTGAGTCATATTTGTTTCATTTGTATATTAAGCTAGCAATAATAGCTCTCTACTGGACAAGATGCTTAACTACAAGCAACAAAAATCAATACTTGATTCAAATTAAAGAAAGAAATTTAAGTAAAGGCTATTGGGCACCTTATAGAATTACCAAGAGGAACTGGATAAGAAAAAGAGCAAATAAGGAAAAAGCCATGACACATAAACTATAGCTCAAACAATGCCGCAGAATCTGCTGCTACCACTGATCCCAGGAATCTACAGCACGTGCTACTGCATGGCTTTCAGTTAACGGACAGTGCTGCCTGTTCTGAGGGTGCTGTAGGGTCACTGCTGCTCTTGTTGCCAAAATAACTTCTTCACTAGCCCAGCTTCCTAGGAGAAGAGGCTTCAGAGCCAGGCTTGGGTGGGTAGCCACAGTTCAGTTGTAAATCAAGATAAAGAAGTTACTGAATGGGAATTATACACTTCCCTTCCCACCTAACCCCAAACTTAAAAATAGGGAGATTCTCAGGGCACCTGGCTGGCTCAGCCAGTCAGGCATCTGACTCTTGGTTTTGGCTCAGGTCCTGATCTGACAGTTGTGGGATTGAGCCTTGCATAGGGCTCTGTGCTCAGTGAACAGTCTGCTTCAGATTCTTATTCCCTCTCTCTCTGCCCCTCCCCGCTCATGCTCACTCTCTCTCTCTTTCTTTCTCAAATAAATAAAATATTGCTTTTAAATTAGGGGGGGTTCTTCAAACACGAAAGAGGGTTTATATGTCAGGTACACAAAAATTGAGCCTTTTTCAAACATGAAGAACCATGCTTAGAATCTTACACTTATGGACAAAAAGGACATTATCCAGATATGGTGAAGCATTTGAGCCAAATTTAAATGATGGTTCAGTACAAAAAGCATATCTTCAACACACTCCAGTGTGAACCTTCCTTTCCTCCTTCAGAACACTGTTCATAATTTTCCCATGAGTACATATCATATTTTAATGTGGTTAGTGATGAGATTTACCCTTCCCCAACAAGACTATGTTGATATGTGCCTTAGTTTTTCTTTGTATTCTTGGCATAGTTTAGGTAGGGACAAAATAAATATTTTGCTTTGTGTGGTTTTGTTTGTGGCAGTTCACAGAAACAAAAACACGTTTGAAGGACGTATGCTAGTCAAAGTTTAATATTGCTAATGCATGAAGAATTCATGCAATTAGTAAGAAAATTATCAATGCTTTAATAAATAATATAGCAAATGGCAAACAGACAATTCAACAGAAAGAAAATATAGCTAGATAACAAAAAATAGGAAAATTCCAATAATCCCAGAAATAGAAACCAATATGTAATACTATTTTTATTTATCTAATTTGCAAGGATTTTTCCAGACCATGATATAATATGTAGCATATATAAAACACTGTACTGTGTTGATTAGGATTCAGCAAAATGGGCAGATTCATTATAGAGGAGTATAAATTCATAACATTTAAAACAATTTAAGTAAGATATATATTGCAAGGCTTAAAATTTTGATACCCACTGACTCAGCAATAACTATTCCAATTATCTATACAAAGGAAAATATAGGAAAAAACCCCAAATATGTTCATGAGAGCACCATTTATTACAGTAAAACATTAGGGTATAAACATAAATTTCCATAAGTTTAGGAACGGTCAGGTATATGATGAAATATTTACCTTAAGAGTGTATTATGCCACTACTGAAAATGATATTTATGAAATATTTATACCGACGGGGAAAATGTTGCCATATGTATCTTGTACAGACAGGCATTGTAACTAATCACACCCCATTGTAATTGTTCCCTTACATGTCTGGTCTCCCATGAAATCTTCATCTCTTCAAAGTCTAGTATCTTGTCTTATTTATTTATCTTTTTATCACTGGTAACTAGCTCACTGTTACCTAATTTGAGCTCAATATATTGTTGAAGAATGAAATGAGTGAATGAATAGGTTGACAAATAAATATGTGTATGGCTTTAGAAAGTTGTTTCCCTGCGTGATATCTGTCTGTTATTTTATGTATTTCATGACATAGAACAGCACAACAGAAGATGATTAATCAATATTATGCAAAACCTGTGCTCTAAATCCCTTTTGAAATTCAATGCTTCATCAAGGCAAAATGCACCTTACTTTGTCTTTTATTTTGTTCAGCAGGTATAAAGCTAAATACAATGGGTTCTTGATAAAACACGATACTGACTGGGTTTTCAAAAGCCCTCTGTAATATAAATGAGCAGATACTTTTTAAAGTCCTTGAACAATATGATTAAAGTCACACACACACACACACACACACACACACACACACACACACACACGCAGAGGACCTGTCAGGCTATCAGCACCTGGCTCAGTCTTCCAGGCCTAAATATTGCCTGCAGAGGATGCCAGAGAATGAAGAAACTGCCAAGCTCATAACTGGGCATTGACAGTCTCATAACTTTCAAATTTAAAGGAATGTTGAACAGTACCCACTGGAATTACATTTAGGCGTGTTGTACCACTAGTTTAATCTTCAGATCAGGCCAAGTATAAGGGGACCAGGAAACAGAATTAGTTGCCAGGCAAGGACATGTGCCTCCAAGAACATAATGATTGGGACATGTATCCTGGATCAGGGCATTTTCATAGGAAAATTAATTTTCCTCAGACTCTCAAAAATAACTAAAATGTTCTGACCCCATAGGTAGCATTGGGATTTAGCTGCACATCATATCAATTATTCATTAAATATTTTATGCATAAAGATTTTGTTCCAAGGTTATTTATAGGCATAAATAGGACAATTCCAAAGAAGGAAAAACATAAAGCAATGTCACATATCTACTCATTCTATTGCCATATATCTTATGTCAGATATATGATCCCTAAAAGGTGACTCAATGTATATTTTCACCTGAGTTAACAAACTAAATGGAAGCAGCAATGAGGATGAGGCAGAGATGAAAACTTGAGCCCTGTGAGTTAAAGTTTGAGAGTCACAGACATCAGAGTTCAGCTCCTTGTATCACACTTATTAGCTGAGTGTCCTCAGTTACTCAGCCCCTCTTGCTGTGGTTCCCTCACCTGTAAATGGGAATAACAATTAATATTAATAATAATAATAATAAAATAATACCTACTTCATAGATACACTGTGAGAATAAATGAGCCCACAAAACACTTGGCACGGTTCATGGGTCACAAGAAATACTTAGTATTTCTAATACACTACTTAGTTGGCTAAAATTTCAAGAGTTCATGTGACTCAGTTAAGTCAATAGCACCTGACCACAATGAAAGTCTTCCCAATCTGAAAAGAGACCCAAAAGTTTAGGTACATTTTAGTAAGAGATCAGGAAGTTTTGCTTAACACATATAACCAACAGGTTTAAGTTTAAGAAAGGTAAAGCCTAAGAGTCTCAGGACTATCCGTAAAATGTTAATAAACATGGAAGCATCACAATATTAGTAAAAGAGCAATTTCCTTTTTCAGGCTCATCAGGTCTCCTTACAAACTTGGTAAGAGCGGAGGGGAAAGGCAGTAGCTCAACTGCAGAAGTTCAAGTGATCCCTGCAATGGTTTTCAGTCCCTTGACCACATGTCCACAAAGGTTATGCCCAAGAAGAAAGAAGAAATAGAACCTATCTGTAGGATACCTTTATGAGATGAGAATAAGATCCTAAATAACATGATTCAGCAAGGAAATGGTAAATGCTTTCTGTACGGTATTTATTTTACCCAGAATCCTGTGGCTAACTAAGCATTCTAACTAGAATCACAAATATTGCAATAATAAATCTGAGGAAACATGATTTTGTTAAAAACACCGTTTACACTTTTTGCTAACAAAAGACATCTCAAAATTTTTTAGTGACTTTAAAAATAACTAATTAAACAAGCCTTCCTGATGTTCAGCTCCAATTTCTCTAAGCATAACATTTTAAAAGGTATTGTAGTTGCAAACACTGGTTTCTTCAAACGTTTGGTATCCCCTTTATTTTTTTTCTTTATGCCATAGGTTTTTTTAAGGACACATAGAAGAGAAGAGATGAGTAAGTTAATATTTAATATAATGGCACTTTGTCATATCTTCTCCATTGCTAAAAATTGCTAAGATCAATGCCACAACAAGAAAGTGAAAATTTTATTAACATTATATTTGAAACTTATGAATAGATGGATGGAAAGGACCACACAGAATAGAGACTAACAGTTTCTTAACCTCTCTACTTCATTTTCTTTGTTTGTAAAATAGGAGTAAAGTCACACAAATTTATACATCGGAGGCCATTCTGGACCCTACACATAAATTGTTATTAACCTAACTACCTTATAAGGAAGGTAATAGACCATCCTCATTTTATGGATGAGTCAACTGGGATACAAAAAGGTATGTCATGCCTAGTAATTGGCAGAGCAAGCATTCAAATCCAGGATTCTTAAACTTGCATTCACAGTCATAATGCAATGTTGGAGCATAAAGGAAGGAAGCATTAAAAGAAAATGGGGTACATATAGGTACACACACATTTCATGAAGATCAAAAAATTTTAAACATCTTTCAAATTAGACATTTAAAATTCCTTCATTTTCCAATCTAATAGAAACTCCCAATGGAAATCAACATTGTATTTTATAACTCTGTGATATTCTCTTGGGTTTTCAAAGAATCTGAGATGGAAATGAGTACTGACATAAGGATTTGTGACCAGATCAATGTGTAATTATGTTTTAGGTATAAAATTCTTCTGGGGAAAACTGCATTTAAGTCCTCCTAAGAGACTCCGTTCAAGTATATGGAAGATTGGTGATAAGCCACATTAGGAAGAGAAAAGCATCACTGATGAGACGCAGCATGCTATAGAAGCATCTTTCCGAAGAATGCCCTGCCTCAGAAACAGGGCAAGAAGCCTATGATCAAGAGGAGAACCAGATCATTTCTTTCTTCTTTGCTGGTGGTTGAATCAGTTGAGTTTGTAAGAAGCGTCAATCTCTCTGAAGAATGTTTATGTATTATTTTTTGTTCAAGATAAGAAAAGCTGGTATACTGAAATTGATCTTTCCAACACAATCCATTCAATCACTATCTTCTACTCTTTAAAGGACAGCCATTCAAAAACACACATAAGGATAAGTTTAGTTTTCAATTAGAAGGGTAAAACAACACAGGAATTAAGAGAAGATGGGATGATGATGAAGAAGGAGGAGGAGATGCAGGAGAAGAAGACGATGACCAGCTGCCTCAGGAGCCCCCACCACACTGCACAGGCTCACCATTCACTGAAATAGTGCCATGTAGAATTAATTGTGCAATATCATGGCCCTAGTGTCAGTTACTGTTCTAATCACTTTTTATATGTTACCTGATTTAATCCTTAAGTAACTATAAATAAGTGACTACTGTTCATAAATTTTAAAAAGGTATAGTCCTACCTTGCAGTTAGCAGTGACACCATAATTCAAAGCGAGACTTTCTGGTCCTAAAACCTACTTACATCCACCACACTCTGCTATCTCTAGGAAGAAAATGAGGAAATCAGGATCAAAATATTGGTAATCATACTTAATGCAGTCCAAGATGAATTAATTGCCTTCAGTCTATTTTTCCAACTGATTATGATTAAAAACTACAGACAGAATTTAAAAATTAACTATCTGATGAATGGAATTGTTGAATCACTTTATTGTACACTGTAAACTAATATAACACTGTATGTTAACTGAAATTAAAATTAAAACTTCCAAAAATTCACTATCTGGGGACAATGAAAAATAAATAATAGGACAAGTGGGAGGATAAAAGTCAAAATGTGAGGATGGACCAAAAAGGAGGATGATTCTCCATATTTGTTTCCCTCCTTTGTCTATCAGTTTGAACAGAATGAAGCCCCAGTAATGGAATAGTGTGGCAGTTGCACAGAGCAAAATATCAGAGAGAAGCTCCTAGCTTCTAGCCAAAGGACCAGAAAAGAACCCCTGTGAGCTGAAGTGTGTGGAGAGAAGCCTCATTATGTTTCTCTTTTTTCCCCTTTCTGTGTCCTGCCTATGTGCAGTCCCAGCCATCAAACTTCACTCCTGCAGCATCAGTATGGGAATCTAAAATCCCAAAAGAAAGAAAGAGAAAATGTTTTTCCAGAGGAACTCAGAAAATGGGCCCTGAGTATAAAAAGTGTGAATGAAATCTGTTACTTTTTAACTCTTTCTTCTATTGCCAAGTTTCCCTCAGGACTACCACAGTGATGAGGATCTGTATGACAGAGTAGGAGGCAAATACTTTAGGAAAACTCCCACTTTTCTGACCTGTAAGACTGGGAAAAGAGATGCCATGTATGCTGGTAGGTGGCAGAGAAGTTCTGCAAAGGAGAAGGCTGGAGAGCAGTTTGCTTAATTCTGTGCATGCACCAACACAGGTTCCAGACTCTCATCTCCAATCAGGCTGTGCATGGAATTGACACAAAGAAACACAGAAAAGGCTCTGAGAATTAAACATCTATATATATATATATATATATATATATATATATATATATATATATATCAACACTCAATTCCTGAACTTAGACCCCTGAGGAACACACACAGAGCAGACCTGAAACAGCTTAAAAAGGTATTTAAAAACTAAACTGATATTGAGTGTAGCTAGAACTTTCTATTGGAATCTAACTTTAATGACTGACAGCCAAAACAAACAAAAAACATTTTTCAGAGAGTTCAGAACTCAACAGACAAAATATCTAGGATACAATTCAGAATAAATTTGTATACAAAAAGCCAGGAAAAGGCGACAAATTAAAATAGATAACGAACAGGTGCCAACCCTTAAGTAATCTTGATGAAACATTAAATCAACTATTCTAAGTATAGTCTACATGATAAAAATAAACAGTCTAGAAATTAATTAGAAAGACAGAAGTTCTCACTAGAGGAATAAAGGCCGTAAAGAGAAACAAACAGAACTGAAAGTTAAATATCTGAAACTGTAAAAACCCACTGAATGAGATCAATAGAATAATGAAGAGGTCAGAAAAAGGAATCAGTGTGCTTGAAGATAGAACAATGGAAATAATCCAATCTAAAAATCAATGAGAAGAAATATTTATATAAAATGAGAACACAACCTCAGGAACCTGTGAGAAATATCAAAAGGTCTAATATTCATTATCACTGCAGTTCCCCCAAAAGATTGATACAAATAAAATATATATGCAGTTGCATTAATGATGGCTGAAAACTTCCCAAATTTAGTGAAAGTTATAAAGGAATAGGTTTGTAAAAGTCAGCAAATGCCAAAAAGGATAGACTAAAAGAGAACATGATAAAATACATCACAATTAAGCTGCTGAAAATAAATGATTTTTCTCTATATATGTATGCCTATATTGAAAATAATGCATTACATTATAGGAACAATGATTCAAATGTGTGTGGATGTCTCATCAGAAACCATAGAGGCCGGTAGACAGTGGAACAATACCTTTAAAGTCAAAAAGGAAAAGGACTTTCAACCTAAAATGCTGTTCAATAAAAATATCTTTTGTGGAATAAAGACAAAAAAAATTCCAAAGGAAGGGAAACTAAGAAAATATGTTGCTATAAAACTTATTCCAAATAAAATGCTAGAGAGAGTTCTTCAGGCAAAAAGGAAATGACAGCACAGGGAAACTTGAAATTTCAAAAATGAAGGAAGAACAAAAGAAATGGTAAAGATGTGAGCAATTGCACGGTGATTGTTTTCCCTTTTTGATTTCTTTAAAATATGAATGACTACCAAACTATTATTCTTCTATATTTTGTCTGGTAGGTAGTTCAAAGAACATAGATGCCTTACAAATGACAAATATAATATTTAAAAAAAAGGAAATAAAAGCATATATTATAAGGCTTCTATATTTTTATTAAGGTGACAAAATATTAACTCTAAGTAGACGATGAAGAGTAAGTTATGTATATTTTAGTCCCTAGGAAACTTCAAAAAATAATACCATGAGATCGAGCCAAAAATTCAATAAAGAAATTGGAAAGAAATATTAAAATATTAAAATAACCCCCCCAAAAAACATGAAAAATGGATACAGAGAAATAAAATCATAGGGACAAACAGAAAGAAATGAAATAGCTGGCAAAATTCCAATCAGATTGTATGATCTATTGCTTTAAATACCAATAGCAAATCAACGGAAAGAGATGCTATGCAAATGCTAATCAAAAGTAAACTGTAGTGACTATATTAACATCAGACAAACTAGATTCCATTACAAGGAAAATTGCCAGAGACATTTCTGAGATTTTTTAAAAGGTCTACTTATGGGGCTGCCTGGGTGGCTCAGCCAGTTAGGTGTCTGACTCTTGATTTCAGCTCAGGTCATGATCTCAAGATCATGAGATCAAACCCTGCATTGGGATCTGTGCTGGGTGTGGAGCTTGCTTAATAATCTCTCTTTCTCTCTCTGTGCTCTTTCCCCACACCCCTTGCTTGGTCTATTTATTTAGCAAAAAATAAAATTCAAAATGCATATGAAATGGATAAAGAAGACATGGAATAGAATATTTTTCAGCCATAATAAAGAATGAAACCTTGCTATTTACAATATGGATGTATCTAGAGCATATTAATGCTAAGTGAAGTCAAAGAAAGACAAATACCCTATGATTTCTCACATTTGTAGAATTTAAGAAACAAAACAAAACAGACAAAGAGACAAACTAAATACAGACTCTTAACTATGGAGAACAAACTGAGGGTTACCAGAGTGGAGGTGGGTAGAGGGAATGGGTGAAACAGGTGACAGGGATTAAGAGTATGCTGATCACAATGAGCACTGAGTCAATGTATGGAATTGTTGAGTCACTATATGTATACATGAAACTAATATAATACTATATGTTAAGTATACTGGAATTTAAAAAACAAAAACAAAAAGACTTGGGCTTCTAAATATATGAAACAGAATCTTTAATAGAATTGAAAGGAGAAATAGACAAGTTTATTTGTTCTGTGAAAGACACTGTTATAAGAATGAAAAGATAATGCACAGACTGGGAGAAAATAATTGCAAATTATATATTTGACAAAGTATTAGGATCCAGAATATATAAAGAATTCTCTAAACTCAATAATAAAAGACAAACAATCCAATGTAAAAAGCAGTCAAAAGATTTGAACATAAAACTTCACCAAAGAAGATATTTAGATAGTTTGGGAAGTTGTATAATGTTCCCTCAAAGATATCTACAGTCTCATCCTCAGAATCTATGAATATATTGCCATATGTATGGCAAAAGGGACTTGGAAAATGTGATTATATAAAAGATCTTTAAATGAAGAGATTATTTTGGATCATGATGGTTCCTATAAAAGGGAGGATCAAAGTCAGAGATGGATGATACAAGTATGAAAGTGGAGGCTATCAAGGGGAGACTTAAACTGCTGGCTTTAAAGACAGAATAAAGTGTCACAAGTCAAGGAATACAAGCAGGCTACAGAAACTGGAAAAGGCAAGGAAATAGATATTCCCATAGAATTCCAGAAGGAACAGAGATTTCCCAACACCTTGATTTTAGTCCAGTAAAATTGATTTCAAACTTTTAACCTCCAAAACTGAGATAATGAATACATGTTTATTTATTTTATTTTTTTTAAGATTTTATTTATTTGAGAGAGAGCATGAGCCGGGGGGGGGGGTGGGGGGAGGCAGTGCAGAGGGAGAAGCAGACCCCCCCCACCGAACAGGGAGCCTAACATGGGATTCCATTCTAGGGCCCTGGGATCATGATCTGAGCTAAGGGCAGACATTTAACCCACTGAGACACCCAGGTGCCCCATAATCTGTGTTGTTTTATAATCCACTAAAATTGTGGTACTTTGTTACAGTAACAATATACAGAAACTAATACAAATAGTATATACTTAAATGAAAAATCATCAATATCATTTCCATCTGGAATATGTAAATTCAAATCACAGTGAAATATCATCACACAGGTACTAGAATGAAAAAAATAAAACAACAGCTAACCCAAGTGCTGATGAAGAAACTGAGCAACTAGAATAATCCTACATTGCTAATAGGACTGTAATATAGTACAGCCACTTTGGAAAACAGTTTGGCAGTTTCTTCTAAAATAAAACTTATACCCACCATATGACCCAGCATTTCCGTGCTGAGGTATTTACCCAAGAGTATTAACAACTTATGTTCACACAAAAACTGAAAGCAAATGTTTATGGCATCTTTATTCATCATCTTTATAGCATCTTAAATTGCCAGAAACTGGAAGCAACCAAAATGTTTCTCAACTGGTTACTAGATTTAAAAAAATCATAATACATCCAGAAGTAGAACACTACTCAGCAATAAAAGGAGTGCATTATTATTTTTTAAAAGATTTTATTTATTTATTTCATGAGAGATGCAGAGACACAGGGAGAGGGAGGAGAAGCAGGCTCCTTGCAGAGAGCCTGATGTGGGACCGGATCCGAGGACTCCAGGATCACTCCTGAGCCAAAGGCAGACGCCCAACCACTGAGCCACCCAGGTGTCCCTCCCTCTTTGCTTTAAATCACTCTTAAAGCAAATCTCATTGTAGCTTCCACGGACTGTACTAAAAAATTCCATACCCCTAAAAGCAATGAGCTACTTAGATTTTATAGAAGAGAGCTCATAAGGGAGAAAAGGAGATATTTGCTGTATAGTGTCTTAAATATTCATTTTTTTGTGTCCTCTCTCAAATTTCCCTGGACTCAAACTTGAATCATTCCTTCTTTACCTATCCCTATTAGCCCCCTGAAACAGCCCTAAACCAGCTTCTGAGCTGTGGAATCTTCCTCTAGAGTTTCTTAATTACTCCCTGTGTTCTTAGCCAATGCAGTTTGAGATTTGCCTGTTAGAACACTTGTGTGTAAATGCATGTGAAATTCCAATAGACTGGCAAAACCAGCAATCAGATTAGAGTATTTTGAGTAATGGAAACAAAAGAAATTAAAGGCAAGAACTAAAAATGATTTTAGGAAACAGCATTGAATAAACAAAACTTTATTCATAAAACCACTATAGAATTTAATCTAGAGCCTACAAAAGTGGTAAATTGTAAATATTAGTTAAGTGATGAGTGATTCCAAAGAGGAAAAAATTGGGGTATTTGTTTCACTTTTTCTTTTTTAACCACTACATTAATCAATCTATTGATTGATTAAATGTCTACTGGATACTCAGCATAGTCTTGTATTATGAACAATCACTGCCACTCCCCACTCCAACTTACACACCCACACACATCAGTATATCAGTGTGTGAATCAGTCACCTAGTAATAGAACAGGAATGATTAAATCACTACTAGTTTGTGACAGAACTTTCTATCACTGGTTGGCCAAGAACCAATTTCCTTTTGGAGAAAAATGAAATTATTTGCTTCCAGATGGAACAGAGATATGCACCCAAAAGTTGGTCCTCTCTCTTTATATTGCCCACAGTCTTGAAAATAACTTATACAATTTATGCTACAGATTAGAAGGAACAACAGTTTCCATTCACTCCAAATAATGAATATCAGAATTTAATGCTTTCAGACTTAGATTTAGGAAATATTCATTATAATGAAAAAAAGGGGAGAAAACCTTGAAACCCAATAGTTAGCAAATGAGCCTGAAATAATAGTTATCTTGCATTGAAATTAATGTAATACAATAATTTAAGCCACTTATTCAGAGATTTTTGATTGAGTATCAATTATGTACGATGCACCATGTAGCAGGTAAGTTAATAGAGGATATAATTGGGCACCTAACATTACTGGAATAATGTAGGGATCAGCCAAACCACGGCCTGCTTTTTCAAACTTTATTGAAATGCAGCCACACCCATTTGTTTGTGAATTGTCTATGGCTGTTTTTGTTTCCCAGAGGCAGAACTGAGTCAATGTGACTGAGACCATAAGCTCATAAAGCCAAAATATGTCCTCTCTAGCCCTTGAAAGAGAATGCCACTGATCTCTGGAATAAAAAAATTCCAGTGTATGTTTTCTATGTGCTTGTTTAGAATATATTTTAGAAGTAGAGCAGAAAGGATTCGATGAAGAATTGGATGAAGAAAAGGAAGGAAGGACACCGCCACCTTCAGCCCAGGGCATGATCCTGGAGACCCGGGATTGAGTCCGCATCAGGCTCCCTGCATGGAGCCTGCTTCTCCCTCTGCCTGTGCCTCTGCCCTCCCTCTCTGTGTCTCTCATTAATAAATAAATAAAATCGAAAGAAAGAGAGAAAGAAAGAAAGAAAGAAAGAAAGAAAGAAAGAAAGAAAGAAGAGAAAGAAAGAAAGAAAGAAAGAAAGAAAGAAAGAAAGAAAGAAAGAAGAGAAAGAAAGAAAGAAAGAAAGAAAGAAAGAAAGAAAGAAAGAAAGAAAGAAAGAAGAAAGAAAAGGAAAGAAAAAATAAAACTGAGGATGGTTCAATTTTTTTTTTTTTTTTTTTTTTTTAACCTAAGCGGGATCCCTGGGTGGTGCAGCGGTTTGGCGCCTGCCTTTGGCCCAGGGCGCGATCCTGGAGACACGGGATCGAGTCCCATGTCAGGTTCTCTGCATGAAGCCTGCTTCTCCCTCTGCCTGTGTCTCTGCCTCTCTCTCTCTCTCTCTCTCTCTCTCTCTCTCTCTGTGACTATCATAAATAAATAAAAATATATAAAAATAAAAATAAATAAACCTAAGCAATTGAACGAAACGTGGTACCACTTACTTGGGAAGGGAAATTTTTCAGGAAAGTCACGCTTGGGGGAAAGGGCCAGAGCAGGCCAATTGTTCACAGCAGTAATCCATTTATGGGCCCCTGAAATTTCTTTCTTTGTACCTTTGACATGTTTTTAATCCAAATAGTTAACTCTGTGGCCACACAAATGGTAAAGGTCCTCTGAGTCCCCATTCTGGAGCTAGACTTACCTAGGTTGTGATGTGGTTTTGGAATATAGGTGAGGTTTGGTGGGGTGATCTGGAGCTGATGACCAAGAAAGAATTTTTAAGAGGTGTTTGCTCCAAAATGGTGGTTTTATTAAAGCACTGGGATAGGACCTGTGGGCATAAAGAACTGCTGCTGCCCCAGGGTTGTAAGAGGTGGCTGATTATATACTTGGGGGTAGGGGGATGTAAGGAAAAGAGAGGTTTCAAAAGGATTTTCATGTGTTAAAGAAGATCACAGGATAAGGGAGTCCTTGCCTTTGTCAAGTTAAGGTTGTTTTTCCTTCTAGCAAGGCATTAGCATTAAGATAGTTGGAAGCTTCCTGGAAGAACATTATACTTATCTGTCAATGAGCTGCTGTATATAAGGACATTTAATTGTATCCACATTTCCTTTTGGAAGCTAGGTTATTGATAAAAATGCTTAGGGCAGCCAGGAGTGCCTAAGGAATGGCACACATTGAGGGGAGGTCCTTTGTGGGGTGTCAGCTTCTGCTTAATCCTCAGCTTACCTTCCCTTCCCTCATCAGTTGGAAATCCACCCTTAGCAGAAGCTACCAGATGTACAGCAAGTTTCTTGACTTCTTTTTGCCTCAGTTTCCTTATCAGTAAAAACTGAAGTGACAATAATATCTGACTCAAAGTGTTGCTGTGCGCTTGCAATGATTTAATATTTAAGAGTTTAATAGGTAAGTAAAAGTGAGAGTGTCTACCTTTAAAATAAAACAGCTAAGTTATTTTACTAGCAATATGAACTTATTTGGGAATAGTAGAATTGCCATTCTTGACAAGCAAACTTGGGCACATCACAGGCAAGCCTGAAGAGACAAAGGGAAGACCAGCTTTTATTAGGTTTTAGTAGTAAATTGGGAGGGTTGTTTGGAACAAAACCTTAAGGAGAAGAACAGGAGTGGCTGCAGGTGTTGGTCACTGCCTTGTTGCCCAGGCCGGGAGCAATCTTCCTTCTTTGTCATAAAGGCGCGAGACCAGGAGACAAAGTTCCTGTGTAGAAAGGGTCCTCCTTTGTCAAGAGTTATCTTTCTGCTGGTTTGGAGGATTACAAAGCTGTGGTTCCTGTGTGAGAGCTCCCCTGGCAAGGCTTCCTGACTGCATTTTATTTATTTATTTTCTTTAAAGTTTTTATTGAAATTCCAGTCAGTTAATATACAATGTAATATTAATTTCTGCTGTATAATTTAGTGATTCAACACTTCCGTACAACACCCTGTGCTCATCACAATAAGTGCCCTCCTTAATTCCCATCAACTATTTCATTCATCCTGCCACCTAGCTCCCTTCTGGTAACCATCAGTTTGTATTTTATATTTAGTTGTTTTTTAGATTCTCTCTCTCTCTCTTTCTTTCTCTCTCTCTCCCTCTCTCCTCCCTTAGTTCATTTGTTTTGTTTCTTAAATTCTACATATAAATTAATTCATGTAGTATTTGTCTTTCTCCGACTGACTTATTTTGCTTAGCATTATACACTCTAATTTCATCCAGGTCTTTGCAAATGTCAAGTCTTTCTCATGGCTGAATATTCCAGTGTGTGCATGAATATACATATATTCATATTGATATTCATATTGATTCATATCGATATATATATATATATCAATAGACAATTAGGCTGTTTCCGTAATTTGCTATGGCAGATAATACTGCTATAAACATCAGGGTACATGTATCGCTTTGAATTAGTATTTTTGCATTCTTTGGGTAAATATCCAGTAGTGCAATTGGTGGATCATAGGGTAGTTCCATTTTTAACTTTTAGAGGAACCTCCATACTGTTTTCCAGAGTGGTTGCACCAGTTTGCATTCCAATCAACAGTGCAAGAGGATTTCCCTTCCTTTATATCCTGGCCAATACCATTTTGTTGTTGTGTGGATTTTCGCCATTCTGAGAGGTGTGAGGTGAAATCTTATTATAGTTTTGATTTGTATTTCCTTGATGATGAGTGATATTGAGCAGCATTTTTTCGTGTGTTTGTTAGCCATTTGTATATTTTCTTTGAAAAATGTCTATTCACATCTTCTGCCCATTTTTAATTGGATTATTCATTTTTGGGGTGTTGAGTTTTATACGTTAATATTTTAGATACTAACTCTTTAACAGGGTTTGTTGATTGCTGATCATTTCCTTCACTGTGCAGAGCTTTTTATTTTGATGAAGTCCCAATAGTTTATTTTTATGGTTTCAAGTCTGACATTTAGGTCTTTAATCCATCTTGTATTTATTTTTGTGTAGTGTTTAAGCATTTTTGGTGAAAACATCTCTGCTTCAGTGATACTAGGATCAAATGAAAATGATACGAAGAGCTTGGTTCTTGTCTCACAGGGTTGAAGAATGAAACTCACGGACACAGGAGAGTAAGTAAAGTGATAGAAGTTTATTAAGCAAAGATACAGAGAAAGCTCTCAGAAGTGAGAAGGGTCCCAACAGGGTTGCCACTGAGGACTTATAGTGGCAGTCTTTTGTTGAGAACTGACTGGGCCTTGAGATTCTTGTGCTGTATTGGAGTTAGGACTGGTGATAACATCTTATGGCTTACTTCTTCTTTGGGGTCTGGTTATTCTTTGTTGGTCACAGATAACTGTCATAAAAAAGACACCCTCCCTGCCCACACCTAGGGCAGGGTGGTCTGGCTTGTTCCTTTATCTTTGGTTTCCTTACACCTCAGCATTTGGGGGATTTTTGTAGCCTGGCCTCCTGTTTCCCTGGCCCCCTACCTAGCCCTGCCTAGCCCTGTTTGTCCCTAGCTCAAGAAGAGGCATGGAAGCTCTTCTGGGGAAAATTATCTCAATAAAGAATTACTAATTCATTTCCTTTTTAAAATACATAGACGTTTTCTTGTGCCAGACGCTGGTGAGGCTGCACAAAGATAATGAAAAAAATAGAGATGGTCTCTCCTTCATGGAGTTTATAGTCAGACCACTAAACAAATATATACATGAAAACAGTTAAAAAGAAGATAACATGATAGGAGATTATACAAGGCTTGATGTGAACCAGGAGGTCACTGGAAGGTTTCACTGAGGAAGTAATATTTAGGGAGGGTGAATTAGAATTAGAAAGGTCAAGAAGAATGGCTAGTTGAGTAGTAAGGTATTGGTGCTGGAGGTAGAGGAAAAGGAAATACTTGAGGGGATTATGCAGATTTAGTGATTAATGAATGAGGAAGGCAGAATGCAAGAGAAGTGTCAAAGGATATTTCAAAGTTTTATGCCTGGAGTTTTGGTATATTATTTTAATGTCAACAGAACTAGAGAAATTAGGAGTGGGTGAGGAGGAATTTGATTTTATTTGCATTTACACATTAAGTTTGGGATGACAACAAGCCATCCACATGGTTAATGAAGGCTAACCAGTTGAAATGCAGCATTGAGAAAATCAGAGTCAAGCCAAAACTACAAAATTTATAGTCAAAGACTGTTAAAGCCATGAGAATGGGGAGCATGAAGAGAGAAGGAAAAAGTTGAAAATCTCTACTGTGAGAGGTGGAAAGTCAAAGTTTAGTAAAGACCAAGAGATTTAGTACTACAGTAAGGAAGTAAGGAAAGAATCCCAAAGATAGGGGAGCTGATATTACTGATGATTCATTTATTCATTCAATGAATATATAGTGAATACTGTGTCCTTAGTTTGTGCTAGGCTCATGGGGCATCAAGGTAAACCAAGCAGACAAATGGCCGAAAACAGGACATTTTTTTTAAAGATTTTTTTTTTTATTTTTTTTTTATTTGAGAGGGAGAGAGAGATTGAGCACACAAGCAGGGGGAGCTACAGAGGGAGAGGGAGAAGCCGAGTACCCACTGAGTGGGGAGCCCAACTCAGGGCTCAATCCTAGGGCCCTAGGATCATAACCTGAGCTGAGGGCAGAAGCTTAACAGACTGAGCCACCCAGGTGCCCCTAGAACAGGACATTTTTAATTGAGAAAAAAAAAAAAAGGAATGTGGTAATTTTAGTGGAATCAATAGGCTGAAAGCTAAATCGTGGGTGGTTTAGGGGAGGGATGATGGGGGAAGAATAGAGGACACAGCTATGGCTTATTTGGAGAAATCTTCAGAGAAAGAGGGGAGAAAAATAGTATGTGACCTGGATGGGTTTGTGAGATCAATACTTCGCATCCTTCACCTTTATCATCATAGCCATTTTGATGGTTGCATACTAATATATACTTGTGGTATAATCTGTATGCCCCTGAGCTTCTGGAAGCTGTGGTAGGTACAGAAAGGAACTGTATAAGGAAGAGATGTAATTTTTAGACCTGAATCCATGAGGCAACACATATGGCAGAATGCTAACAGACAGACATAGGCTAAGACAGAGAGAAGAAATATTTGATGGGGCAAGGGCTGGAGGAGATGTGAGGAGAAGTATGAATGAGAGCCAAAGTCCCAGCCTGGAGCCAGAACACATCTTGCTCTAACATGGGAGGGACAAAGAGTAGATGCAGGGACAAAGGCAGGGCTAGGAGTGAGGAGACAGAGAGACAACGTACAGTTGTACAACTTTCTGATGTGTTTCCTGTTCAACCTTTAAGAAGGAGGAAGTTGTCTGCTGTGAGTCAGTGTGGAGGTAGGTGGTAGGGCTGGTGAAGTGAAACTCTACTGTGGGGAGCATGGGAAGCAGAGCAAAGTACCTTTTTATATCCAGCACATAGAACAACACCTAAATAATTTGGACACACCTAGAATAGGCCTTACCAAATAGACCTTATATCATTAAGATGTCTGTCTCTCCCACTGCACCATAAAGTCCCTTAAGGTGGGGACCATATCACTTTTCCTTTCATAATATTAGGGTCTACTATAATTTCTGCTGTCTAGTAGGTATCTAACAAATTTTTGTTAAAAATTTTTATAAGAAAGAAAAGTGTGTATTAAACCATTCTGTAATTACCCTTTAGAAATGTCAGGGCATTTCTCAAAAAGGGATAGGGAAATACCACAAGGCTTCATTGGCTTAGAGTACTAACAGACTTCCTGGGGTTGCAGAACAATCTAGGCAGCCAGAAGTGGGAGCTGAACTGAAACAAAAAAAGATCATTGTTCTTCAAGTTGCCATCCGAGGTTAAGCAAATAGTCATAGTCAAATGAGAAGAGGACATGATAGACAGTTGCAAGGATGAGCCCATGCATTTTTAGAAATGCTGCCTGCATACCCCCAGAATTATTTTGTGAAAGTAGCAGATGTGGTTTCAGCAGATTAATAAGAGAAGGCCCATGAAATGTCACTTCTCTTTTTTTAAGAAAATATTGTCCATCAAAATGGTGACATTGGTTGTTCCTGACTTCATTTCTCTCCTAAGACCAACAAGCAAGTTCTGAAGGTAAAACATGAATGTGAAAGTCCTAGAAGCAGGGATAAGGCTCAAGCACCCCTGGACAATGGAGAATAAAAAGCACTGCACTGGAAGGGTAAGAGGAACAGCTACAATCAGACCCCATCTCCCTCCCTCAGGCTGGCACAGTGACGGAGCAAGAGGGGTCCCTGGGCCTATGGTTTCTCTGGTGGGAAAAGAGAGCCTGAAGTGAGCATCCAGCTCCCCTAACCTTGGAGGACACTTCCTCAGAGGCCCACGCAGGTGTTGTCCTATAAGAATCACCGAGGGAATCTGTGGGTGTCAACCACTGGGGATCAGATAGGATGGAGAAAGAGTTTGAGGCTTCCAGGAGTCAGCAGTCAGACCTAGGTGGATCATGCTGCTGCTTGCAGCAGTATACAAGCAGCTCTCTCCATCTTCACAGCCGAGGGTGGCCCTGTATGCCTAGGGAGCTCACTTAGTTTTGCCTATGGAGCCTTTTCTATCACTCTGCTTAGGAAAAGAAGCAAATCCACTGCCCTCCCCAGCTACAAGTATAGCCTCTAGTCTCGCCTGACCAGAGAACCCATGCAGCTATGGAACTCATCCTATAGCCTTGCAAGGGCTGAGAGCCAAGCCAGCAGCCCTCCCCAGCTGAT
The DNA here is from genome assembly GCF_003254725.2 of Canis lupus dingo. Taxonomy (NCBI): domain Eukaryota; kingdom Metazoa; phylum Chordata; class Mammalia; order Carnivora; family Canidae; genus Canis; species Canis lupus. Next base: position 8,995,773 of record NC_064263.1, on the reverse strand, counting down.
TACTATAGCTTCTGGCCCTGCATAACCACAGAGTCTGAATAGCCCTAGGCATCATCAGAGACCAGCCTACAGTACCCCTGAGTGGCACAGCCCAGCCTAAATGTGAACACAGCCAGAATCCAGCCTACAACCCTACTCAGCAATAAAGGTCAGTCTATAGTCCTTCCTCGTTGCTCAACAGGGCTCAACAGAGCATAACGTGCAACCACATCTAACAAGGGAATGGAACCCTGATAGCAATCCTTCCCTACCACACAGCACAAACTTTAGGCCCATCCAACTGCTGGAAATAGCTGGGGCATCTCCTGACCAGAGAAACCAGGCAGCAGCCTTGACAGACAGGAGAGAACAGCCAGTGTCTTGTATGATCACAAAGCCCAGTCTGTAGTCCTGCCCAACCACAGGGACAGCTTATGGCCCTGACTGATCACAGAGCACAGCCTGAGGCCTTGTTCACCCAAAAAACCCTCCCTGTAGACACACCTGAACATGAACATCCAGCCAGAAGTACCATCCAGTCCAGGAGTACAACCAAAGGCAATTTTTTTTCCATTTGATTCAAATATCCATGTAGATACATTATGTCATTGGAATTAATTTTCCTCATATGAAAAACCAACCTTATGGTATTTTGATCATTGTAACATGTTGGATATGAAAATATTCCCTCTTTTTTAATTACTACTAATGGCAAGGAGAAATTTATTTGAAAAGTAGCTGTAACCTCACTGTAATAATATCCCCAGAGTCTAGTCTCCAGCTGTGGTTTAAAGATGGCAATGACAGGTTAATAATGTTCTTTACAATTCCATTTGTATATTCATACATACTAAATCAACTCTATGCAAGGCACTGTGTAATACTCCATGGAAGATGCAGAAATGAAGTAGGACCAGTTTTCCTTTAAAAAATACTAATAACGGATGCCTGGGTGGTTCAGTTGGTTAAGCATCTGCCTTCAGATCATGTCCTGATCCCGGGGTCCTGGGACTGAGCCCCATGTTGTCTGGCTCTCTGCTCAGCGGGGAGTCTGATTCTCCCTCTCCCTGACTCTTCCCCTGCTTGTGCTCTCACTCTCAATCCCACTCTCTCTGTCAAATAAATAAATACATCTTTGAAAAAAAAATACTAATAAGAAAGAGAAGGAAGTTATGCAAATATATGCAACACAAGCTAAATGTGATGGGATATTTTTGTTCCAAGAACCCTGTATAGAGGAGCCAACTCATTCTAATGTGTTTCTGTGACCTCCTCATATATACTCACTTATTAAAGTATACCAGAAATCATTTTATTTTACCTTATTGCAAGATTTTCTTCATTAAGAAAAGGAACTTGTATCATGTGCTATAAACATTTATCTTCCAAAAAATGGGTTTTCATGGTAGACTAATTGTATTCCCCTGTTATGCCTCTTTTCCCACCTCATCTCAAGACCTTATAGTATTAGTTTACAGATATTTATGTACTTGCTCCAAATGTTTTATTTGTATGTAGGCATGGAGTAACATATATTCACAAATTGTGTCTTCCAGTTGTTTTAAAAAAGTTATATAGAGATCTCTTGCAAAAAATAATAAAGAACCTAATTTTTCAAGAAATCTGAATTGACAATACACTCTAATGGTTTAACGACTCTGTTCTGTCTGCCCACAAGATATTGGAATTGCAGTTAACTTGAAAGCATCAATGCATAAACAATAACTAAGATATACAAGTAATTCCAGTGGAATTGCTAGGTTATTCTGTTTTACAAATGTCACGAGCAAATTTAACAGCAGGTGTTCAAAGAGTATCAACCTAATTATATATATATATATATATTTGTGTGTGTGTGTAATTCCTCTGAATTTAAAATATAAAGTTGAGAAAAGTAGGTTTCTATCACCAAGATTTTTCAGAATTACAAATTCTAATATTGAAAATAAATTATCCAAAGTTAAAAAATGACCAAAGAACTTAAATCTAATGATTTAATAATGTAATGGGACTGTAAACCCCCGATTCCCATTTCTCAATTTCTATTTCAAATGAGTATTAATGCAAAACAGTAATAAGAGTCCAGGTTGTATAGCAAGAAGTCTTGACCATGGGTCACATGATCTGGCAACTCCAACAGCTCGTAGAAGCAGAGCAAAAAGACTGGCTTGAGAGGTTACCAAGAGTCCAGTCTCTCTGCTTGACTTCAGTGAGGCTTTCCTGTTTATATTCAAAATCTGGAACACCCTGTGTGATAAAGATGCCTCTAGTGTGGGCATGGAGAACTGATTCAGTGCTAGTCCACATTAAAAAAATTACAAGAGCTTCATTAGGAAGCAGCATATTCCTCAGTGGTTTCATCTGTGTCATAAAATTAGTATTCTAAGGCTCAGGAAATCCTCTGTGTGCAAATAGAATATATAATCCTACATATACAATATTTCTAATATGCAACAGATAGAAAGTTCATAGGAATGGCAAGTCATGACAAAACCTAAAGAAATTCAGCTGAGGAGCTTCAGTTTTACTGACTACCAAGACACCAAAGCAAGGGTAATGATAAATCACAGCCCATGTCTGCCCTCACTCTCTGGTCAGAAACGAGATTTATTCAGCACATTAAGAATGGAGTCATTTTTCAGGAAGTGACTCATATCAGCCAGGTCTATATGTACTGATGTATAAAATCATAGCTAATGAGTAAGAATAGAATTACAATGTTCAAAGGCAATAGACATCCGAAGAGAACAGAAGAAAGAGATTGTGGTCAGTAAAGCCTCTCTGGGTAGGCAAGTTACATAGCAAGCCAAATTACTATCAAAATTCCAGTTTATTAATTGATACAGGATTTTAATTACCAAGTGGGCCAAACATAAAAATTCTGTAGCAGTATATTTTCTTCATATAAGGAAGCTCCACTGTAAAGTAATTGATAATCAGATGTTTGCTTATATACTGCGGTCTTCAAATAAAGTGCAATTTGCAGTGTTAATGTTTATTGATTCAGCACTGGAACCATGTAGATGGTATACTTGGAAGTGCACCCTCTCGGACTATGCTTGGAAAACAAGAGCCCCAGTTGCTGGTTGGACCTTCTTTCTTAAGGCCCTCTCCCTAATATTTATGGATGGTTTTTGGTTCATTCCCTTGGCTTTCAAGTTAAATGGGTACACCAGTTGCTTTCTTACACGTTATTGTTCAAAAACTGAAATTCCTTCTCAGTGTTATACTTCAAGACCCTGGGCATTTGAGGGTGATGAATGAGCGAAGTGTTACTTAATTTTATGCATTGTTTCTCATTTCCTTTTGCAAAACTATACCATTTAAAGTTGCATAGTATCTCAAATAATTTCCCCCTAATTCTGCTTTCTTATCCTTGGGTCCATTTTTATTCTTTAAAAACTGTGTAGATCTCTCATGATAACTCTTAGGAAACCTCACACCTTTTGCCCAGAATCCATTGCACACCTCCCTCCCTGGCAGTGTATTTCTACCTGGAACACACTAAGCAAGCTAGTCTAGTGATGATGTTAGACTCGTAGACCTACAAACAATACATTTTTTTATGTTTACTTTAAAGATCACTACACTAGTACAATCTCCAAAATGCCTTCTGATTCTTGCAAAGTACACTGTTGGATAGTATATCTGAGATGTCCTCCCAAAGAAAAGCATTCATTCTAGAAAGATAAATATTTGGCTAACTCTTCTGTTATTTGCAAAGCCACTCACCCACACTAGAGTTTGCTCTTATGATTGTCATGCAGAGCAGTCTTACTGCCTTTCTTCTACCTCCATCCAATCTTTCCCCCACCCTTATCTTTCAAATTATGCTTGCTGAAGCCTAATGTATAACAAAAAATTTAAAAATAAGCGTATGGCTGGGGCATATGCATATTAATGGATGCTCATTAGCTACACAAAATCTCAGCTGAGGTTTTAAAAATGAACACTCAAAAATTGTTAAAATGTTGTCTTGATATTATGTATATTTTACCACAGGGGGAGGAAGAAAGAAAAAGAAAGAAGGAAGAAAGAAGAAAGAAAAGAAAGAAAGAAGAAAGAAAGAAAGAAAGAAAGAAAGAAAGAAAGAAAGAAAGAAGAAAGAAAGAAAAGAAAAGAAAGAAAGAAAAGAAAGAACACATACCTGTAAAGTATTGATCAATTAGCATCTGTCTTCCCAGATTGAGGAAGGGGAGGGGGTTTCCTTAGCTTAATACCACCTCTTTAATTCTCCTTTTTGTGTTGTTTATCTCCATTGCAGAATAATTTCCATTATGATTGACACATTCTTTCTTTAGATATGTTAATGCCTTAACAATATCTTAATGCTTACAACTGCATAGTTTAGCTGGCCTGGAAATCATACTCTTTTAGAGAGGATACTGAGGACATAATTATTGCTAGTGTCTCAGAGTTATTTGGGGACACTTCACTGTTATTCTAGTGCATCACTTACTTTTGCATTAGAACATTTTTTATTATTTAATTTCTCATATATAACTTTCTTACTGTATTCATTACAAGCATGGATTCCAGAGCCGATTTCCTGGGTTTGAATTCAGCTAATCCACATATTAGCTGTGTGACACTGAATAAGTTACTTGATCTTTCTTTGTCTCAGTTTCCTTAGGTATAACATAAAGATAATAATAATATCCCCCTGGTGGGGGTTGTTGTCAAAGTAAATGAGTTACATGTATAGTATTTGAAACACTACATAGCACATTCTTATTGATTGAGCTTAACTACTGGCTGGCCACTAGGAATACAGTGGAGAGAAAGAGAGAGAAAATGCAGTTTCCCTTCACACTACTACTGCTGTGTTCACCACTCCTCCTGGCCACCAAATGTATAGGGGTATATTCCTATACTGACTGGGGGGGGGGTGCCCTACAATTCAATTCAGTTCTGACACTATATACCTGGAATTAGGTTCAGATCCCTCAAGTTAAGGGTTCAAGTCCCACAAAACTGTCCTCCCTGCACATGCCAGTCACAAGTCCCAGCTTGTCCCCCATACTTCTGACTGACAGCTATAAATCAGGGTTCCAAGCCCCTTCATGGGTTTTATAATTTGTTAGAACAGCCCATGGAACTCAGTGAAACACTTACTTACATTTTTATCTGTTTATTATATGGTAAAGATTGTGATAAAGGATACAGATGACCACCCAGATAATGAGATACATACAATAAGATCCAGAAGGGTCCTAAGCACAGGAGTGAAGATGGTGTACTCTGTACTGGTGAAGATGGACTGTGCCACCCTCCTGGCACATGGATGTATTCACCAACCCTCTCTAAACTCTGGGATTTGGAAGATTTTTATGGAGGCTTCATCATATAGGTATAATCTATTAGTAGATTATAGTAGTCCTCATTTCTAGTCCTGCTCCCCCCTCTCTGGAGAATGGAGGGTGGGGATGAAAATTCCAAGTTTCTAATCCTGGCTCAAACTTTCTGGTCACCAGCACTCTCCAGAGAACAACCCAAGAGTTGCCTTATTAGAATAAACGATGCTTCTTGCACCCAGAAAATTCCAAGCCAGTTAGGAGCTCTGCACCAGACACCCTCATCACTCAGGAAATTACAAGGGTTTTAGGAGCTCTTCGTCAGGAAACAGGTTCAAAGACCAAATGTTAGCTAGAACTAACAGAGACAAATATAGTCTTCTTATTATTTCACAACTCCTTTCTCTGGAGAATATACAAAGCTTATATTCTACTTAAAGAGGCAGACAACTCCAAATACACAGGCAAATAAACAAAATAACTGCTTGCTACAGTGGGGCTTCTGAAGGAAAAAGGAAAAGAGTTGTGATAATAGTGATAAAGGGAAATTGGTTTAAGATAGAGCAGTCAGGCAAATCTTCTCTGAGGTGATAACAGTCATGAAAATGAATGATTACCAATTCAGAGAATGAAGGACAGAACATTCCTGGCAGGGGGAATAGCAGTACAGACAAAGGATTTGAGGTAGTGAAGAGCTTGGTGTTTGAGTAGCTAAAAGATGATAGAGCATTAGGAAAGGTGGATGTGTCATTTGGTATTCTTTCATAAAGTCAATCATCTGCAAATATTAATGCAAACTTTCTTGCTACATTCATGAGCTGTGTGGCTCAGCGCCTGATACCCAGTAGTTTTTTATGTTGTTTTTTCATAATTCAAGGCTTCCATTATCAAGTTCTCATATGGAGGTAAAAGAGAGATGCCAAAGAATTACGGTGCCAAAGAAATTAATTTTGCAAATTTACTGTTTTAACATGTATTTTAAACTAATCTGACTGCCCAAGTTTCTAGCAATTTTACAAGTTTAGTCCCAATTCCTCTACTTGCACTTATAAAATAATCTAAATCTGGATGGATGCACCTGTGACACTACAAATGGCATATAAAACTTGCTGACAATGATGCCCTGTGAGAAGCAAAGGGAAAGAGATAGTCACAAAAGGACCCAAGAAGGGGAAATAAAAAAAAAAAAGAAAGAAAGAAAGAAAGAAAGAAAGAAAGAAAGAAAGAAAGAAAAGAAAGAGAAAGAAAGAAAGAAAGAAAGAAAGAAAGAAAGAAAGAAAGAAAGAAAGGAAGAAAGGAAGGAAGGAAGGAAGGAAGGAAGGAAGGAAGGAAGGAAGGAAGGAAGGAAGAAAGAAGAAAGAAAGAAAGAAAGAAAGAAAGAAAGAAAGAAAGAAAGAAAGAAAGAGAGAAAGAAAAAAGAAAACCACAAATGGTTGGTGGCAGGGGGGAATGGACTGCATAAACTAGGCAAGTGTGAAAAGATCTAATGATTTGGGATGAGAGAGAAACTGCCAGAGTCCTGAAGGGCCAGAGGAGGTCATCCTCCCTGGATTGCTCTCATGACAATGCCACACAGCAGCACCAAATTATACTTTGATATTGAATACCTCAGTTGTAATTCTAGCATATTTTCATGTCAAAAATATGATCTTCAGGTTTTCAGAGAAGAAATTCTGGCAGATGGAGCAAATGCCTAGGCTTAGGGTTAACACCAGAAGCAAAATCTGGCTAAGACCCAGGAGCAGTTCGGCATCTGTAGAGGTGACATGATGATTTGATGAGGTTGCAAGGAAAACACAAAGGTACAGGAGGAAACACAATTGCAGTGGCAAGAGAGCATTCTGTAAGAGGGAGTGTCTAAGGGCACATCCAAATGTTCCTGACACAGTAGTCCTCATCTTTATCAGATGCAGATTACTGCCTTAAAGTCACAGGCAGAAGTGTCAGTCACCTCCTAAAATAAGAGTAACCAAAGTAACCAGATACCATTTGTACAAGAATCTCAACATGAAACAGAGAATATTGGTGGCCAGAGATTAATAGCAGTGTTTTGAGATGTCATGAGATGGGGTTAAGAGAATATTTTTAGCTAAAGAAATTTGAGCAATGGCAGGTGCAGGAAGAGCTCTCTAGCCTCTCCCACTTCTCCACTGAAGCAGGTTGTAAGACCTCCATGTGAGAACATCCTCCCTTTACACAGAGGAAAGCAGCATCTTTATCTCCAAAAACAGAGGCGAAACAGCAGGCCTCACTGAGTTCCCCCCGCTCGCTACCCAGACTTAGCTCATCCCCTTTTGGTTTTATCTGGCTTTTCCATAATTTTCCACTCTGCATCAAACCTAGTATAAAAATGGTTAAGCTTAACAGCTTTTTGGAGTCTTCATTTCCTCATGAGGAATCTCATGCCATGTAAAATTTATATTAAGTAAATGTATGTGTTTTTTTCCCTGTTATTCTATCTTTGTCAGTTTAATGTTTAGGCTCAGCCAGAAACCCTAAGAAGGTCAAGGAAAAGTTTTTCCTCCCTTATACATGGAAGAAGAAAACTAGCAAAGGAAGCATTCATCTTTTTAAAAATTCATCCATCCATTCATTTATTTATTCATTAATGTATAGTTGATAAACCACGTTCTATTAGTTTCAGACATACAACATATTGATTCATCAATTCTATACACTGCTAAGGGCTCACCCCAGTAAGTGTAGTCACCATCTGTCACCATAAATGTTATTACAATATTATTGATTATATTTTCCATGGTGTACTTTGCTTCTCCATGACATATTTATTTTATAACTAGAAGTTTGTAACTATTAGTCTCTTTTATCTATTTCACCCATCCTCCCACCCACCTTCTCTCTGGCAAACATTAGTTTGTTTTTAGTATTTAAGAGTTTAATTTTTTTGTTTATTTGTTTATTTTGTTTTCTAGATCCACATATAAATGAAATCATATGGTATTCGTCTTTCTCTGTGTGACCTATTTTAGTTAGCATAATGCCCTCTAGTCCCATGTATATTCTCCCAAATGCCAAGATCTCATTCTTTTATATGGCTAAGTAATACTCTCTTTAAAAAAAAAAAAAGATTTATTTATTTATTCATGAGAGACAGAGAGAGAGAGAGAGAGAGAAAGAGAGAGGCAGAGACACAGGCAGAGGGAGAAGCAAAGCAGGCTCCTCACAGGAGCCCAATGTGGGTCTGAATCCCGGATCCTGGGATCACGACCAGAGCCAAAGGCAGGCACAACCGCTGAGCCACCCAGGCACACCTGGCTAAGTAATATTCCATTATATGTGTATACCACACCTACTCCCTATGATTCTTTACTATTATTATTGAAGTATAATTAACATACAATATTGTATTAGTTGCAGGAGTATTTATTCTTCTTTAAATCTACTAATTCATCCATTCAACAGATATTTATCAGCTTGCCTCCTATATATAAGTCAGGGGCTAGGATACAGTAGGGATACTCTCCCTCATGGTCTTTAAATCATCATTTCAAGAAATATTTATCAAGTGATTCCTCTGTCTCAGATACCATGCTAGACTCTCAGGACATAGTTAAAAGCCACAATTGCTGCCCTCAAGGAACTCAGTATAGTTGGACAAATATATAAGTTGACAAGTAGAGCATGAACAAGGAATGCTATGATAAAGATGTACACAGGCACAAGAGAACCCTGCTCAGGAAAGCTGTGTTAAGGAAGTTTCTCAAGTTGAATCAGGACTGGATCGAGTCTTCAATGATGATGAAGAATATTCCAAGTTAAGACAAAAGGAGTTATATTCCTAAAAAGTTACTCTACATGAATAAAACCATAGAACTATAAAATATAATAATAGCTAATATGTATTGAATGCTAAAATGCATGTGTCAGGTATATAACCAATCCTTTACAAAGATTATCACCTTTATTCTTTGTAACAAGCAATAGAATAGAACTAATATTAGCCTCATTTTGAAAGTGAGCAAACTGAGGCTTAGGGAAATTAAGTCACTTAAAATTAACTTCAACATTTAGTAAAGTAGAGCCAGGAATTGGTTCTATCTGTGAAACTCCAGAGCAGAGCTTCTAATCGCTGTGCCTGAATGTCTGGCATGATTATGAGGTATGGGTTGAATTGGGAAACAGAGCAGAGAGTTAGGCAGAAGCCATATATTGCAAGAATTCATAGGTCATATTGAGGACTTGGATTTAAATCTAAAGAAAAAGAACAAGTAAAAGATTTGGAAGGGAAGAGAATCAAGATCAGATTCATACGTATAGTTTTTTACTATACAATTTATAGAATAAATTTCAGAGGATAAGACTCAGGAGAGGAAGGACCCTGTAGGGGCCACCATGATATTTTAGGAGGGAGATGGCAATGGTCTAAAACCAGGCCATGATGTGTGGGATAGGAGACAGATGTGAGTAAGGGGTAGTTTATGAAATTAGCAAGACTCAGCAGTTACTCTGCTCTGGGGAGAGGGAGAAATCAAGAATGATTCTAAAATGTTTGCACCAGATTGACTGAAAAACTGGGTTTTCCATTAGCCCAGATGGGAATACAGGAGGCAAAGCAAAGTTGAATGGGCTATAATGAATTCTGTTTTGCAAAATCTGAGGTTGAAGCCCCTGACTAGCACTCAAGGAGAGAGTTCTAGCAATTGGACACATGTATTGGAAGCTCAAACTAATCTTGAAGACAAAAGATTACCTGACCTTAACCATCAGACTAAGCATATAAAGGAAATGGTGGTAGTATAATGCAAAGTGACTGATTCAAAGCTGAGGTCTGCCATTTACTAGTCATATAAACTTGAAGAAATCATTTAGTCTCTCGTCTCCTTGGTTTACTTTTCTTTAGGATGAAGAAGACAGGAGCAAATAATCTCTTAAAATCCTTCCAACTCTGAATTTTCAACACATTGTCATGATATGGTTTTCATTTATTTTTAAAGATTTTATTTATTTATCTAAGAGACAGGGAGAGAATGGGCATGAGCAGAGGGAGAGGCAGAGGGAGAGGCAGAAGCAGACTCCTCACTGAGCAGGGAATCCAACACTGGGCTCGATTCCAGGATCCGAGGATCATGACAAGAATCATGACTCAGGTGCTTAACCAACTGAGCCACCCAGACACTCCATGATAGTGTTTTTAAATGTGTTTTCACTTGGTCTTGCCTCTTAATGAGTTCACAATTTATGAGAGACAGTAAAGTACTAGAGGGAGATGAGGGAGATGGACCAATGTTATAAAGGAAAGGGAAAAATATTTAAATTAGAATAAGTTAAACCTAAATACAAGTTCATCCTTCCATTCATTCTACAAATATGTATGAAGTTCCTACTATATGCCAAACACTATACTATGCTCTCTAAATAAACATTGTTCTTGCCCTTTTGAATCTATGTCCTTGGGCAAGTCACTTAAGTGTGTATTTTTTGTCAGGTATAAATTTAGGCTAATAATAATTCCACCACCACTGTGTTAATTAAGTGATACAACGTACGTGGGAACTCTTTGTAACCATGACACAACTCATACATTCACATTATTCTAATTCTTCTCTAAGAACTTCACCATGCCAGGCACAAAGCATGGTACTCTACATACCAGGAGCATTAGAATACTATATTTCATCAAATCTTTACTGAATCTTACTCATCATTATCACAGCATCACTAAGAAGAAAAGCTTCTGCCAATTAAACTACGACCCAATGCTAGGATGCCATCATTTGTAAGATTCATCTGATTTTAGCAATGTTAAAATATGAAAAAATAAATAAATTTTATAAAAATGTGAGCTAGTAGCCTTCTAGCTGAGTACACATTTAGCAGGGAGATAATAGGGCCTGAGCAAATGGAGCTGTGTGACAAACTAATTTCTTATTATAACAGGAAAACTCTGTAATTAAGTAGAAATAATACATACATTTTGTGGGATGTAATATGGCATTTGTCATTTCCCAAGTGGTGTTTTTACTAGCTAGCTCTGAAGATATGTTCTATCATGCTATGCTGATTTGGTTTGTTGATGTTGTCTTTATACAGCCATGCACTGAAAACATACCATATACAGACACTTCATGGACCCAAGATGTAAAGAGGGCTGACACTCACAACTTGTACTCAAAAACTTCAATACTGGGGTTAACTCCAAAGATTGGTTAGTGAGTGACTGGGGCTATCTTGAGGAAAGTTTTTAGAAGCATGAGTGGAGGTAGAGAGTAGAATCTGGGATCTGAGTTGCTTGAAAATTTTATCAGTGTCTTAAATGAAGGATGCCTTCATTATGTTTGCAAAAAGTGACAATTTTTTTTAAAGTAATTAAACCAGAAAAGAATGAAGCTAAATGCAAAGTGGACTTGATAAAGTAATTATCTATTCAAACATGCTAATAGTCAATGGCTGATAGTGTAAAATGATTCAGTCTGGAAATTAAAAACAACCATCTAAATATAGAATTGGAAACAATATGCAAAATAATTTAGATGGGTTGTGATGTTGAAAAAATAGAGAACATCAGTGCTGTACTTCAGTACCTGCTTTAAAAGGATGTGGAGAAAATCACAGGAGAAAAAAAGACTAAAGGGAAATCTTAAGGGGATGGAAGCCTTCTGGACAATTGCCTGGAGACAGCCTAAAGGGAGAAGTCTCCTCGTTTTCATGTGTAAGAAGGGTTATTTTCAGCACAAGTTAATCCCTTTCTGTAGGCTCACCAATACAAAATGCAGCCCACATCACAGAGAAAACGACCGCACCAATTAAAAAAAAGGTAGATATAAAATTATCATCAATTAAGGGTGCCACCTCATTCTGTGTGATAAGGTAATTAATTAAATACTCATCCTCATCTTTCTGCAATTCTTTGTCAATGATGGGTATATTAATGCTTCCCAAAGTACATCCAACAAAACAACAGTTTCACATAATGACAATATATTGTAGCTGGTGGGGGGGGGAGGGAAAATTGGGGTTAACATTGAGTTAAACAATAGGTTAAACATGAGCAAACAAGGGACGCCTAGGTGGCTCAGCGGTTTAGTGCCTCCCTGCGAGGAGCCTGCTTCTCCCTCTGCCTGTGTTGTGTCTCTGCCTCTCTCTCTGTGTCTCTCATGAATAAATAAATTAAATTTTAAAAAATGAGCAAACAAGATTCTTTATCATGAAGCTTCTCATAATTTTTATGAGATTGTACAGGAATCGAACATAATCTCTAAATTAAATTTGATGGTGCTACTACTTTCAATCTCATAAAGCATATTAAGGAGCAGCTAGAGTTCTAGAGAGGTCAATTTTGAAAATTCTGGTATAGGTCAATCTCTGCCATAAAACAGAGGTTGAGAAGATATCTTCTTCAAATCCTAAAATTTCTCTTTTTAAAAAATTATATGAAAACATTGTTTCACCAAACTGAAAGTTTGGAGATTCTTCTTAAAGAACCAAAGGAAGGCAGCCTAACTAAAAAGCTCTAAAAGAATAAGGCAAACAAAGCACTGAAGTGCAAGTTGTTTTTTACTTGATACACATATAAGAATTTAAAACAACAACAACAACAACACTTTGACATCGACATCAAGGCACAGTTCTAATTCCCTAGAAACCTAGTGGCTAAACTTGACCATGAAATCTTTTCCTGTGTTTTGTTTTAAGAAGCTACTTCACAAACATCACACTTGAGAGACTGAGTCACAGTCTCGCCGCTGAACTTTATAGATTTTATTTTCTTAAATGGAATAGTCCTAAAATGTATTTATTAGTGCATCATGCAGTATTAAGCTGAGTTGTGATAAACACTGGCTTTAAGGGTCACTTCAGCAAAACACTGTCACAAGTTGCTGTCTAGATCTATTTGTAAAGAGAGCAGAGACATTAAAATTTCTATATGTCTACATCTTGCAGAGTCATCTTTTGGTAAATCCCGCAGATTTACTAACTGTATCTGGTGAAACGATATGGTGTAAAAGCAACAGATCTCTGCTGAAGCCATGAGAACATCAAATTAATATAGCAATCTAAAAAAACCCATGTTTTTGTTCAACTCTAGCTTCAAAGAGCACCTTGGAAGACTGGCTATTTTGCTCTTCTTTGCCTATCTCTCTTACTTGCTTATAGAATATGGAATACATGCCCCTTAATATAGCCCAAGATCATATTCAAAGGGTCAAACTATTTATTTATATACTTATTTATTGATGCTTCCTATATTCTAGGTAGTTTCTTTTTTTTCCCCCCCATTTAATCAGAAAACCAAGCCTGTGAACTATTATTTTTATCTTAACGTAATTAAAGTGTAGTTTGGAAGGGGTTGAGTGAAGCACCCAAAGTCATAGACCTAATAAATGACAAAGCTGGATATAAAATTTATAACTTTCTGACTTTAAAGGCCATGATGTTAGGAACTGAGCAATGGATCTTCAGAAGATGAAGATCAGCACTCCACATACTCGAAGCTAGATGGTTGGAATGATCAAATTCATGTGCTAATGATCCCCAAATCACAGATTATTGTCAGGATGGTTACAGGTTTCACAATTGGCCTGTGAACAGGTAAAAAGTTTAGGCTCAGCTAAGGTTAGTTGAAACTACAGAAGAGAATAGCTCTGAAGTGGACAGTCCTTTCTGATCACAACTACACATGCCCTTAGGCATTTTGTCATGATTTTTGATGATTTACAACTAGAACCATAGGTCAACTAACCCAATATAAAATTGTAGAAGCTAGAGGTAGAGTCTCATATTCTAAATACACCCATCTTCATATTTTGTGCTTCTTCTCAAATAGCCCACTTTTCCCAATGCCAAGGCATCTTCTGTATCCTTACTTAATCTCATTTATACTTCTTAAATGTATGTCATATTTAAAAGTGATCATTTCTGCACAAGACAATCTGTTTTATAAATATAGCCTAGCCCAACCTATGTCTTCACCCTCATTCTCTGCCCCCCCAGCTTTAATGAGGTATAACTGACCACAAAATTGTAAGATATTTAAAGCATACAATGTGATGATTTGATATATGTATGTGTTGCAAAAGGATTCCCTCCATCAAGGTAATTAACACATCTGTCACTTCACATATTTGTTTGTTTCTTTAAATTTTCGTAAGAATATTTAAGCTCTGCTTACTAAATTTCAATAATACAACACAATGTAACAACTATAGTCACCATGTTACACATTAGATCCTCAGACATTTTACATCTCATAATTTAAAGTTCGTACCTTTTTACCAACCTTTCCCTATTTTCCCTGCCCCAAGACCCTGGAAACCACTTTCCTACTACCTGACTTTTTTGCAGGGGCTCCACATATAAGTGATGCCATGTGATATTTGTCTTTCTCTGTCTAGTTTATTTCACTTAGCATCATATCCTCCAGTTTCATACAAGTTGTCATAAAAGATAGGATTTTCTTCCTTTTTATGGTTAAATAATATCTTATTATATGTACATATTTTGTTTTTTAAAGACTTTATTTATTCATGAGAGACACAGAGAGAGAGAGAGAGACACACACACACAGGCAGAGGGAGAAGCAGGCTCCACGCAGGGAGCCCAACATGGGACTCTATCTGGGTCTCCAGGATCACACCCTGGGCTAAAGGCAGCACTAAACCACTGAGGCACCCAGGCTGTCCACGTATGTACATATCTATCTCTGCCTATCTACTATCTATCTATCCATCTATCTATCTGTCACATTTTATCTATTCATCAGTTAATGGACCCTTAGGGTGTTTCCATACATTGGTTATTGTGAATAATGCTGCAATGAATGTGAAAGTACACGTATTCCTCTAAGATGATTTTGTTTCCTTTGGATATACACCTATAAGTGGTACTGATAGATCAAATGACTATTCTATTTTTAATTTCTTGAGGAAAGTCCATGCTGTTTTCCAGAGTGGCTGTACCAGCTTGCCTACCCACCAACAGTGCATGAATGTTCCCTTTTCTCCATATCCTCACCAGTATTTGTTATCTCTTTCTCTCTCTCTAAGATTTTATTTATTCATTCATGAAAGACACAGGCAGAGATATAGGCAGAGGGAGAAACAGGCTCCCTCCGGGGAGCCTGATGCAAGACTCCATGCCAAGAGCCCGTGATCACGACCTGAGCCAAAGGCAGATGCTCAACCACTGAGTCATCCAGGTGCCTCAATATTTTTAATCTCTTCTCTTTTTGATAACACCTAACAGGTGTGGGGTGATACTGTGGTTCGGCTTTGCATTTCCCTGATGATTAGTGATGTTGAGTACCTCTTAGATATTTGTATGTTTTTGGAAAAATGTCTATTCAGGTTAGTGCTTATTTTTTAATGAGTTGTTTGGTTTTTTGCTATTGAGTTGTATGGATTGCTTATATATTTGGATATTAACCCCTTATCAGATATATGGTCTGCATATATATATCAGATATATGGTTTGTTGATTTTCATTTCATGTGAAGAAGTTTTTTAAATTTGACATGGTCCTGCTTCTTTATTTTTCCTTTCACTTCCTTTGCTTTTTGGTGTCAAATCCAAAAAATCATTGCCAAGACTGATGTCAAGGAGCTTACTTACGATATTTTCTTCTAGGTTTTACAATTTTAGGTCTTACATTTGAATCTTTAATGCATATCAAGTTAATTTTGTGTACGTTCACCCTCAGTGTTGACCTATACGCTTGTCATTCTTTCCCAAAAGAACCTAAAACATCTTATCTTTCCGCATTCCTTGCCCATGGTTATGCTTTTCTTTTCATTCCTGCTCTACTATTCCTATAATCCTTAGAAAGAGTCTATGAAAAGGGCACCTGGGTGGCTTAGTTGATTAAGCACCTGATTCTTGATTTCAGCTCAGGTCATGATCTCAGGTTAGATCGAGCCTTGCATTGAGCCCTGCATTTGGGGTGGCACCTTGTTTATGATTCTCTATCTCTCTCCCTCTGCCCCTCCTTCCCCTCTTTCTTAAAAAAAAAAAAAAAAAAGTCTATGAAAAAATATTCTCTGATCTATATCCAGGAAAGAATTGCAGTATTCATACTTTTTCTGATTACCCCAAGCCCTACTATTCCACTTCTCTCTATCACACCTAGCAGATTCTAAGACAAAGATTTTATAAAATTCTTAATTCTAATAAAAGACCCATTTGAGGCACTAAAACTTCTTTACTGAAGATATCTATTGAGACTAACAGGAAACTGAAATGATGTGTTAATTCAGCCATAATATGCTAATTAAAAAAGAAATTTTTAAACATTCAGAAAGCCTCCATACAATGTTCATTTCAACAAGAATCTGAATATAGAAGAAGCTCTGCTAAAATGTTTACCACAGTATTCTTTTCATCGAAGTGTCAGGTTACAAAATTAAAACACTCTGCCAAGTAATTCCATTAAGCAAAAGTCACTGTGTGTGGTTTTGAGATTATTATATAATTATCTCTATGCGTTTAACATTCATTATCATGGGAAGATGAATCTGTGCAATCAACATTTGTTTAGACACGATGTTTTGTCAGTACTTGGGTAGCAAATGTCACTAAGCTAAATAAAAGCATTTCTTACATATGCTTATGCAACAGGAAAGACACTTGGGAAGTTAATTCTGTCCTGTTGCTGATTTCGAATGTCAGCTCTGACAGCCACAATAACAATTGGTTCAGGTAGTGTTGACAGCTGGTAAGGATGGGCTAAAGCAAGCAATGCATTGTAGGTTTAGAATCTTACCACTGTAGTCCTTGAGTTGAGGGAGTCAAGTGACTGACATGTAACTCAGTAAGTGCTAAAATGAGTTATGGATCACTTTTGTTAAATTGATTCAGATTTTTGGATGACACCAAATAGTGAAAGATAATCCTCTCATGTCACCTGGACACTTTGTTAAGGCTCCTCAATGTAATATCTTAAACCACAAGTTAAGGGCAAAACAACTGATGAAATGTTTTCAAAGACTGTCATCACAAACCATTTACATGGAAAACTGACACCAAAGATCATGCTATATGCTGGACCCTGGGTCAGGATACGTTTTCTATAAAGGGCAAGATAGTAAATACTAAGGGTCATGCAATCTCTATTACAACTACTCAGTTATACAGTCACAGCATGAAAATGGCCATATACAATACATAAACAAATATTGGATAGTTTCAATAAAACTTTATTTATAAAAATGGGCAGTGGGACAAAATTGACCCATAGGTCATAGTTGGTTGACGCCTATACTAGATTATGACCTTCCAAAAATGCTGATGGTTGGTATTAGAACTGTGGTATTTTCACTAGCTCAGGTGTGTGTGCATGAGAGTTCCTTCTAGTCATCTTTGAAGGGCTCTCAGTTTTTGGGTATGTTTAGACTGAAATCATACAAGTTTATTATCAGTCTTGATGAAGGCAAAGAAGCAGAGGAGAAACTATATCTCACGTGTAATTCATGTTTATCATAGACCTCCTTCCAATTAATAAGAGGAAATCAAATCAGCTAATATTTAGATTTAAACATTCTATCCATGGCAGTATTCTGTTTAAAGGTTTATATTTTTGTGAAGTGCAAAAACCACTAAAGACATAATTAAGAGTCCTAATGCTATGCCCAGTTTCTGATAAATAATTATACAGTCCTGGGTACTTCATTGTACATTTTCAGACTATAGTTTCTTCTGTGCAATAATGGCATTTATTTGATCATTTCAAATGTTTCTTCTAGGTTGAACATTCTATGATATTTGCAAGTTGATTTCATTATTAGTAGTTATATTCTATGAAATTGCTACGAACAATGAATTAGCAAATGCTGAACCATTGCTCCAAGGGGAAAAACAGGGTTAGGTTCCTGAAAGCCTCTGGCCACATTTTTGTCAACCTGTCAATATGTAACCTGGTTTTATGTGTGTTTCTGTTTAAGGACACCATATTTAATAGATAGTATTGATTCATTAGCACTGGATTCATGGCCCAACGCACTAAAATTCATGTTTGAATAAAGCGTATCTGATACACATTTTCTCACTAAGGCACTCCACAGCCTTCTTGCACTTAGGAGCATTAAACCACACGTCAGCATTATGCTTGGGAGCCATTTTAAATGGTGCAATCAACAACAAAAAGCACAAAATGTGAGAAATGTGGCACCAAATGGATTGCGAAAAAGATACCTGTTTGCAGTATAAAAGCTAAAAGAAGGTCGAACATCACCTTATTCCATTTCAGCTGGTACCATGCATGCTGGGCAACTCAAATTTTTTGCCACTCAATGCATATTTGTAAATGACCCAAAGTGCTGCAAGTCCAATAATGCTATTTTATTTTCTTATGCTTTTCATAATATGTCACATACTATCCCACCTAAGAACTCATCCATATCTAACCACTCTGAGTCCCAAACCAAATGCCCTCGACATTTACGCCGAGACAACTACAGTAATATTCTGTTTTGTGTCTCTTCTGTAGGTAGTCCTCCTTCCACACTGATTCCAGAATTGCCTTGCTAAGAACAAATTTGAGCTTTAACTTAACTGCTTAGCTATCCATGTTAATTCCTCATTAGCGGGAGAATAAAATCCTAAAATTCCAACTTCTTAGCTCACTATATAACACCCTTCATAATTTAATATAAATCTAACTCCTCTCTTGCCACTGTTTTCCTTATATTTTATATATTAACCACTCTCTCATTCTTACTCACTCATCCTTGTTTTTGTATGAGCCTGTGCTTTGCAGTTGCTATTGTCTTTGTTTGCTATGCTCAAAGTCTACCAATTCTAGAATTTTGTCCTTTATTAAGTTAGATGTTGCTTATAGCATTCAGATTACCTGTTTACATCAAATTTGATGCACTAAACTGCTATTTCCTTAAGTACAAGGAAAATCTCTTATGGCTATTTAATGTTCTAACACACCTCAGAATGAGGTCAGAGGATAATAAGTGCTCAATAAAGCTGTATAGTATGTACAGAAGCAGTATGCACTTATTACTCATTGAAAATATTCACTACTTAGTGTTTACATTTGTTGGTGTTGAGGAGACAAGTCAAACAAGGCAAAACAGACACTGCTTGAGGGTCAGGGGCAAGTTCTCTCTTTAAGTCTCAGTTTTCTTCATCTAGTAAATGAGAGTAGAAAGATCCTTTCATCAGAGGGTTATTCTAAAGAGTAAATGAGATTAAAAAAAAAAAAAAAGGTCAATGCCACACTCTGCACAGTACCGAAAAGCAGAAAATGCTCTGCACAGTACTGAAAAGCAGAAAATGCTCAAAAATGTTAATTTTACAGGATTTAATATTGAACAAATTATTAGTTATTTCTAGTGGTGGATGCCAGAACTTTTATAGCAGTTCTTAAATTTGCTAGAGATTCAGAACTCTTTGAAATATGACAAAAGTTATAAAATCTCTCCTAGGGAGGGCAGAGAGGTTATATGCTCACATACTCAATATGATTTACATGTGTCTCGGAGTCAGCCTACTAATTTCTGACTTGGAGTTATTTTAGATATTTCTCCCTATTCTGTGATCACATTCTCAACTTCCTTTGTGAAAGTTTGTCTCAATTTTTATTCAGCTGAGAAGTCCCTCTATCTTTTAGAAAAGAGTATAATCTCCTGTGGACATTTACAATAAGCCCAGTCTATTATCCCGCTGCAAGCTACAAAAACAAAACAAAACAAAACAACCCCAAAACCAAAAAAGCAACTGACTACATTGGCTTGAAAAATACGGGTTTGTTTTTCTCATAAAATGAAAGTCTGGAAGTAAGTGGCTCCTGGCATCGGCTCAATACTTCAATGTTAGAGTAAATGTGTCTGATTCTCTTGACCTTTCCATCACGATCTGTAAGTGGCTTCTGCAGATGAGGCTGCCAAGTCTGCATTCAAGGTGGGAAGAAGGGAAGGAAGAGGAGACAGCATCTGAGCCTTGAAGATCAATCTTTCTCAGAAAGTCCTGTGTAATCCCATTTACATCTCACTGGAGTTGATCATATCTCATATCTATCCTGCAAGCTGTTTGCCACAAAGACTAGGACAGCAAGGAATTTTAGTTCGATCCCCTCATTACCATCTTAAAACAGTTTCTATTTTTCTATTGGTAAAATAGGGGAGGAAGGAATAGATATTGCAAGCACTCACACAGTTAGCCACACCAAGGAAACAGCCTAGGGCAGGTTTCATAAACCCAAAACGAGTTAGAGAATAATCAAAAACTATGGTCCTCTCTCAACATATTTTTAATAAATGCACTTTTATTTCTCTGACTCTAAAGTCCTCATTAAAAACATGAAATATAAGATATCTTCTTGTATTTGTATCCATAAAAATAAAAATGTACCTAATTCTGGTTCTCCTAGAGATTGTTTTAACTTCTGTGCCTCTAGGACATGAATTCTCAAGCCTTGTTTTAAAATTTAAGTTTCCCTGAAAAACATAAATTATCTCACAAATAACCATCACTTGAAACGAGAACAGGTGTGAAAGATGAACGAGTAAAACATGGGGGATGTATCCTAGAGGTGCTAAAGGAAACAAGATGAACCACTTGCATGGCCAGCTCCCCATGTAGGTGCTAAAAGCAACAGCTGTTTTGGTTGAGATACAGAGAGGCGCAGACTAACAGGTTGACCACTTTTGTCAGTACAGGTAGGATGGCATCATCTGCCTGAAGCATGGTATTGAGGAGTGGGAGGCTGAGTCTAGGCTCAGAGGGAAAGACCCAGGTCATTTTTTAAGCAATAGTATCACAGCTTGGTGCAGGTGGGGTGGAGCCAGAGTATTTTCTGTGGTGTTTGCAGTAGAAGTTGATGTTTAAACATTTTCTACTAAGATGTCCCTTTGGCTAGAAGAGCGGGCCTTTGATGGGGCTGTTTGTGTCTATACTCCCTCCGTGTTTCTGGAGATACTGGATTCGTCAACTCTAAACCCAAAATAAAGGAGATTATTATTATTATTATTTTACATTTCTTTAACTTAAATTCAATTTGCTAACATATAGTATAACACCCAGTGCTCATCAGATCAAGTGGCCTCCTCAGTGCCTGTCACAAAATACAGGAGGTTAAAAAAGAGAGAGAGAGGGACGTCTGGGTGGCTCAGTGGTTGTATGTCTGCCTTTGGCTCAGGTCATGATCCCAGGGTCCTGGGATCGAGTCCCACATCAGGCTCCCTGGAGGGAGCCTGCTTCTCCCTCTGCCTATGTCTCTGCTTCTTTCTCTGTGTCTCTCATGAATAAATAAAATCTTAAAAAAAAAAAAAAAAAGAGAGAGAGAGAGAGAACTCATCACCATATTGTTCCTTTGGTTCCCATATTCCTAGCAGTCTGTCTTCTTTTCACTACCTTTTAGAGTCTCCTCATATTTGTTTTATACATAATATCCAGGGATTTTAGTTCTACTTAGTGAGAGGAATAGAGAAAAGGTCATCTACTTTATCTTCCTAGAAGGTGAAGTTTCCTGCGTTGAATTATCAAACAAACTCATAAAGATAGCTCCTATGGCCAAAGCTGCATCTCTCTCCTAGGCTTCATTCAGTCTGGATATCTGTTCCTTATGAAAGCAACTTCTTATCCCATGACATGGGTTACAAATTGGAGTTCTTAAAGCACCTTCCTTCCACTGATTTCATGAGTTGTAAGAAATAGTTCAATTTTCTCATGGATGTGTTTATTTATTAAGTAAATCACAGTGCTTATACACACTACAGTGAAATTCTCACTTGTAGGTAGTCAATAAATCTTTAATAATTATTTACATGAATTAATACATTAATGAACCAGAACTACTATATATAAACCAGCAAATAGATCACAAGACTTCTTTTGAAAATTATTTAAGCCACTCTTTTTTCCCAAGCCATGAGGAAGAGAATGCTGCTTACTGGAGAATAATTCCCCCACTACTACTGAAATGAATGATGTCAAGAATTAAGGACAAGGGGACTTTCCTTCCCAAAGCATGCTTGGGGATTCATGCCTTAATAAAATAACAATAGAAAATATTAGTGAGAAATCCCAGTGGAAAAATCACAAACTGGGAAAAACTTGGACTGCAGCAGGAAAGGCAATGTACATTAATGATAAATTCAGGTGGAGGCAGTCAGTAAGGCAAAGCAGAACCAAGCATTCTAGAACCTTCACCATGTCTCTTCAGCACTGTGCTTTTTAAATGTCAAATACAAGGTTACAACGACAGTTGTCAGCAGAGAGGAATTACAGAGCTGCAAAACCACTCACTCAATCTCAATGATTTAGCCCTCTTCCCTCAGGGAACAGTCTAAGTAAACAACACACAGATAACATTTACCTGACATTTTCTCTTTCTTCACCTTGATTGGTAATTCGCCAGTAATTCGTGTTCCCTTGGGCACACCTTTTGGTATCAACATAATTCTCAGAAATCTTGAGAAAAAGAGAGAAAATGGACAACTTCCCTCTGCCCCTGGTCTTTTTTCAGACTGATCACTAAATGACCTCCCTCTCACCTTGAAAGACTAAACACCACTGGCAGACGCCACATCTCAGAGTCCATGAGATCCAGCTGCAAACTAACATGATTGCCTTCACTCACTGTTGCCAATTCTGTCTGCTGGGAACAAGTGGCCTGTATCTTACCTGGATAGGAAATCACTACATTGCCACTTTTTTTAGAGCTCTGAACATGTGAGTCTCTCTCAACACCCACCTTGATAATTCCCATCAGAATAGCAACTTGGTTGCTGAACAAAGTATTCCAGAGACACTCTGACAGCAAACACTTGACTCATGAAAACGCTGTAGAAAAAAAAGAAGAAGAAGAAGAAAGAAAAGGAAAGGAAACAGTGTAGAATGTGATTTTGCCAGGCTCAGCCCAAGGTCTTCCAAGATGTATCCTCTCACAAAACTCAGTGCAGCTGAGTCCCATTCTCCAACTGTGGATCTTCATTTCTGACAATGCTCTGACTCAGTTTCATTTCATTTCCTACCCTACCTGACCCACAAAGCTCATGATTGCTTTGTCTCCCATTTCTGACACCTTATCATTCACTGATTAATAGCTGACATTGACTTCCTTGCTTTTGACCCCTTTTCCCTCTAAGGAACTCAAAACTGTTTTAAGTCCTTTGTGCAACTGATATTTTTGGAATAATACCCACCAGCTGAGGTTCTCAAATTCTTGAAAGCGTCAGTGCTTCAGCTAGACTCTCTGGCCCCACTAGGATGAGTCAAAATATAGTTAATAAAAATAATTATCTGCAAAAAGAAGTATCTCCACTATTATTTATATATTTCTATAATACTCTTCTGATCTTTGTCATTGTTCAAATTCTTAAAACTACTGGAAAAACAGGGGCACCTGGATGACTCAGTCAGTTAAGCATCAGACTCCTGGTTTCAGCTCAGGTCATGATCTTGGGGTCATAGGATCGAGCCCCATGTCAGGCTCCATACTGGACATGGAGCCTGCTTAAGATTCTCTCTTCCTTCCTCTCCTTATGCCCCTCCCCCATAGTGTGAACACTCCCTCTCTAAAAATAATAAATAAAAAATAAAATAAACTGAATATCAAAATTATTAGACATTCCCAAATTTTAAAATTTTGACATTTTATTATTTTTTTAAATTTTAGTTTAATCCATTAATTAACATATAGCATTAGTTTCAGAGGTAGAGTTCAGTGATTCATCAGTTGCATATAACACTTATTGCTCATTACAACATGTTCCCTCCTTAAAGCCCATCACCCTGTTACCTTATCTTCCCACCCACCTCCCTCCAGCAAGCCCCAGTTTGTTTCCTATAGTTGAGAATCTCTTATGGTTTGTCTCTTTCTCTGATTTCATCTACATTTTATTATTTTTAATTCCAACTGAAACAATGGAAGAATATGATAAGAATTTTAAATTCTATTTCTCTATTCATTTCCATTCTACTCCCTACCTCTCCAAACACAACTGCTTTTATTAATTTGGTATGAAGTCTTTTACATGTGCATCTGCATATCCATAAATAATGTGGCATTATCTTTCATGTTTTTATTTTTTTAATATTTATTTTATTTTATTTATTTATTCATGAGAAACACAGAGAGAGAGGTAAAGACACAGGCAGGGAGGAAGAATCAGGCTCCATGCAGGGAGCCCGACATGGGACTCGATCCTGGGTCCCAGGATCACGCCCTGGGCTGACGGCAGGCACTAAACCACTGAGTCACCCAGGCTGCCCACTTATAGGTTTGTATTTATTTATTTATTTATTTATTTATTTATTTATTTATTTATTTATCTTTCATGTTTTTAATAAGGTAAATACTACTGTATGTTTTATTTTAAAATGTGATTTTTTTCATTCAGCATTGTCTTTGACATCTAGCCATCAATCTACTTATCTACCTATATATTGGCTTTTAATGTATTTATCATTCAGTCATTTTAAAGCAATAAACAATATTCTAGCATATGAACAAATATTATGTTACACATTTAATTCCATGTTGAGGGACATTTGAGATATTTTCAAAATTTGCTCTTACAAACAACGCTTCAGTAGACATTACAGCACTCTTCTATAATCATGGTCCATATGTACTGGTTTTTCTAGGGCATTGTTTGTGTTAAACCCATTAGAGTGTTATCAAGTCAATGTCCTCTATCAAGAACATCATTCTAAACAATGCCAAAATAGATTAAGACAATGAAATAGAATAGAATAGAATAGAACAGAATAGAATAGAATAGAATAGAATAGAATAGAATAGAATAGAATAGAATATCAGGATTCATAACACATAATGTTGTAGATGGTCCATTCAGATGATCATCAACATTTCCTCCTGGCCCAGTATATTCATGCCTCCTCCCTGTGTAGAGACAGTATCTATTCCTTTTACCCTTAAATATGGCCAGGCTTTCTGTTGCTTTAGCCAATAAAATGGGATGAGGTGTGTTTTCCAAGTTCTGAAGGCTGGCTTTGAAGAGGTCTGGCATATTCCTCTTTTATTCTCCGAGACCTAAGCTACAATGTGAAGAAATCCATTTATGCTACATGAAGAGCTGGAGTTTCCTATATTCCCAGATAGTTCAGCGATTTTGATTGATGCACATGGAAGAAATCCAACTTTGATCAGATATCCCATCTAACCTCCAGGTGACACTTCTTTATGAATGACCTGGGAGACTAAAATATGACCTTCCCAGTAGGGTCCAGGTTAGAGTATAGAATCGAGTAAATAAATGTGGTGGTTTTTAAAAAAAATATATGATAAATTTTAGGTCAGTTGTATTAGTTCTTGTACATAATAAAAGAAAGAATATTGTTAATATTCAGTATGGGCTATGTAATACTGCAAGTTCAAAACCTTCAAAATCTTAGTGGTTTGTAAAATCAAATCCTTATTTATTAGTCAGTCTATATGTCCATTTTGAGTTGGTTGAGGGCTCTATTCTATGTGTTCTTACTCAAGGACACAGGCTGAGTAAGCAAGCAACATCTCAAAAGTTTCTAGTTGCTGTGGCAGAAAGAAAAAAAATATATAGAAAATCTTGCAGACAATTAAATGCTTTAGCACAGAAGTGATACACATTACTTCTGTTCACAATTCACTGGCCAAAACTCATCATATGATTCATCTAGGCTTAATGGGACCAAGAATTGTGAGCAGAGAGGCCTTATATAAAGATCCTGTATCAAAAAGGCAGGGAGCTAGTAATATCTGGTGAACTACATCACATCTCTGTGTTTATATTTACATTGACGCAACATGGATTTTTTTTTTTTTTTTACTGTATGTTGTGATTTCAAGAAAAAGTTTGAAAATAAAAATAGATCTAAGGTATAATTCTCGGGATGAGATTACTAGGTCATAGAGCAGGTACATTTTCCACTTTCCTAGGTTTTATTAAAATGTCTTTCGGTCTCCTGGGTGACTCAGTGGTTGAGGGTCTGCCTTTGGCTCAGGGTGTGATCCTGGGGTCTTGGGATCAAGTTCTGCATCAGGCTCCCCATAGGGAGCCTGCTTCTCCCTCTGTCTATGTCTCTGCCTCTGTATGTCTCTCATGAATAAATAAATAAATAAATCTTTTAAAAAATTGTTAAAATGTCTTTCAAAGTGGTTGTATCAATTTATACTTTGAGTTTTGCAAAGCAGTCATACCTAACAATATTCTCTGAGAATTCTCATTCCCTCATATTCTTATCAAAATTTAGTATTGTAAATCTAATAATTTAGTTAAATTTTTAATTCAGGTAATTCGATCACCTTAAAATATTCTGCTTTCCTTTGTATTTACATATCTTTAATTATTAGTGAGTCCTTAATTGTAATTGGTGAGGTTGTGTATCGCTTCTTATGTTTTTGGCTATTCTGGTTCATTTTCTGTGACTTGCCTATTTATATCCTCTGCTTATTTTATACTAGATTGCTTGTCTTTTTCGTACTGGAATTTCTAATACATTCTGGATACTAATCTTTTGTCAGTAACATCTTTCTTTTTCCCCTCTGTTCTCAGCAGAGTTAACGATGTCAGTCTTTTCCGTAATGATGTGTGATTTTGTCTAAAAAAATCATTTCTGACTCTGAATTTATAAAAATGTTTTCTAATACTTATTTGATATTTTCTACGTGAAAATATTATCCCTTAACCATTTATAGACTAATCCACATTCTTTTTCCACCAACATATAATGCTGTGATTTTATACTAAGCTTCCATACAGATGTGTACCATGTTTCTGGTCCACCAGGAGGGAGGCAAGGGTACAGACTTCCATTGGAGAAAGCAAAAGAAAAAACTTTTAAATCAATAATAAAACTGGATCTAACTTCTTCTTTTTTTTTTTTATCATGCATAAACAATTTTAAACAAAGTCAGTCACAAAATACTCCGGACTGCCAGGGTAGGCTGTGCCTCTGCTCTCCTCCTCTATCTTGCTATATATGCACACAGCTCTATTTTCTCCTATTGATAAATTTGTGCACCAAATCTAAAATTTGAAATTTGTACAAGTTTGTGCATATGAACACATATGCCACATTGTTTATTTATTTTTTATTTGTATTTTTTTTTTTTTGCCACATTGTTTAAATCCTAAAATGTGTCAAAGGCATTGATATCTGATAGGACAGATTTCCCTTCTTTGCTTTTTTTTAAAAGATTTTATTTATTTAGTCATGATAGACACAGAGAGAGAGAGAGAGGCAGAGACATAGAGGGAGAAGCAGGCTCCCAGCAAGGAGCCCGATGCAAGACTCCATCCCAACCCCAGAATCATGCCCTGAGCCAAAGGCAGACACCCAACCACTAAGCTACCCATGAGTCTCTCTTTGCTTTTTTTGAATAAGCCCTGTTCTTGACCTTTTCCTCATCCATTGATTTTGGTATCACTTTGTCTAATTCCACCAAACCAAAACCAGTTGATGGGTTAATTGCATTGGATTGAATTTATAGATCAAGTTTAGGAGAATTGTCATCTTCTGACATTTTTGAGTATTCTTATCCATGTGTATTATTAATCATTTTCATTTTCTTCTGTCTTAATACTCCCAATACTATTTTGCAACTTTCTCCAAAATAAGTCCATGAATCCTAGTTCATTCCTTCACACCATGGAATTTTAGTAGTTATTACAAATGGAATTTTTTCCTGCTATAAATTGGTTATTTCTGGTGTGTTGGACTGTCAGTGATTTTTGTATAATGAGCTTATATACCAGGAACAATGCTGAACTCTGTATTTCTAAAGTTTGTCTATAAATTCCACTACATATCTTCCTCTAAGTTCTGTACTTTTACTTCGTCTAACTGCAAACCTAGGAGAAGCAAATAACAATAGGCCGCATTCTGATTTTAAAGAGCATGCTTCTTAAATTTCATCATTGAATATGATCCTTGCTATAAGGATATATTTATCCATTATAGAGATAAATATTTTTCCTTCTTACCCTACTTAAGAGTTTTTAATCATTAGTAGATGTTGAATTGATATTTTTACATGTAGTAAGATGATAAGATGTTAAAATAGAAAATTGAAGTAACAGATTGTCTAATATTAAACAATTCTGGCATTCCTTGTGTAAGCCCAATAGTGGTGTATTTTGATATATTTTGATATATATATATATATTTGATATATTTTGATATATTTTTACTGATTCTTTTTCAGGACTTTCCATCTATATTTGTTAAGTGAGACTGATCAGTATTTTTCCTACTTTCACTCTAATTGTTTGGTTTTGCTCTGAAGGTTTTATGACCCTGATAAAATATGACCAATGTTCTCACTTTTTCTAGTCTCTGGAATTATTTGTATTACATTGAGATTGATTGGAGCTTGAAAATTGGGTACAAAACTTCGTGACTTATGTGTAATTTTGAAGTATGTTTTTAAAATCTTCCAATGTATACTTTTATGTCATCTTTTTTATTATTGACTTATAACTTAAATGCTTTAAAGTCAGAAAATGAAAGTTTAAAGAGCAATCTTTAATACCTGTTGAGCCTTGCTTTATGGCATAGAATATGGAAGGTATGATTATACACTTGAGAAAAATGTGTAAAATATTCTTGGGTGAACTGTGCTATGAATATTTTTTTGAATTTTTATATTTTCCTTACTCTTATTAATGATTTTATCTATAAGATCTGTCAATTTTTGAGAGAAGTATATTGAAATCTCCCATAATGGTGGTAAGTTTGTCCTTTTCTCTGTGTGTATCTGTCAAGTTTTTGCTTTATATATTTTAATATTATGTCATTTCATGTATATAATTTAAAAATGCTTTGGCTTCATAGTGATAAATACCTAGGAATTAATTTTGCCTTAAAGGCTACTGTCTGTATATTAAGTAAGCTACACCATCTTTCTTTTGGTTAGTATGATTTAAACTATTATGGTGCTGCATCCTATTTAGGTTCATCAGTATGGCAAGTTAACCCCATAAAACATGTAAATATGATTCTAGAAAGATAATAAAATTTTATGAACCTCAAAAAAAAATAAAAAAAATAAAAAAAATTATGAACCTCAATTTCCTCACTTACATAAAGAGTGTTTAAATAATTATGATGATCTTGAATATCCTTTACCACTCAGACATTCTATGATCTTCCACCTTTTCTTCCTAGATTTGTACTGTGCCAAAGTCCTCCATTTATTCCACTTACATTTGGCTAGCTGTGGAATAATGTAAATGTCCAGATATTCCAGGTAATTCTATCTTGCCAAGTGGAAAGAGAGGTCACAAGTCCATGCTATTCTGAAATTACAAAACAAACAAACAGGGATCCCTGGGTGGCGCAGCAGTTTGGCGCCTGCCTTTGGCCCAGGGCGTGATCCTGGAGACGCGGGATCGAATCCCATATCAGGCTCCCGGTGCATGGAGCCTGCTTCTCCCTCTGCCTGTGTCTCTACCTCTCTCTCTCTCTGTGACTATCATAAGTAAATAAATAAAAATTAAACAAACAAACAAACAAATCCAGTTACTTTTACAACTGTGGCTTTCATCATAGTCATGCAAACAAAATATCCAAGTTGAGATCTGTCTTGGATTTTGGTCTGTTCTATAAAATCTTTGGATCATTAATGACTAAATAGAAACAGAGAGAAGAAAGTTCAATGTGAGAGAAACAAGGGCAGAGATGATGCCTTTATCTCAGCAGGAGAAGGCAATTTACAATAATTTGTACACCATTGCCTGTATTCTTGCCAAATACATTTCATTCAAAGGCTGCCGGCCAGCAGGCTTATCATCAAATATGACATAATCCAATAAATAAATATTAATGCTTTATGTCTAACACAAAGAGTAGTAAGAACTTAAAGCCAGAAAAGATACTAGGAGTCATCAAGTCCAGACTTTTCATTTTAGAAACAGAAAATCTGGGATGCCTACATGGCTCAGCGGTTGAGTGTCTGCCTTTGGCTCAGGGCGTGATCCTGGGGTTCAGGATCAGGTCCTGCATTAGGCTCCTTATGAGGAACCTGCTTCTCCCTCTGCCTCTCTCTCTCTTAAATAAATAAATAAATAAACAAATAAATAAATACTTAAAATAAAGAAACAGAAAATTAGAACCCAAAGAGTGATTTACCATATTGTTTGTTTTTAACATAGTATACTTCTGATTTTCATGTATTGATCATCAATTTCTTTTATCTAGAACCTGCCAGAGAAGTCCTCCCTTAGGCCTATGTAGATGTATAACTCCCTTTTACTACTTCAGTATATTTTGCATTATAAGAACTTATTTTTGTTTACACAATTTTTGCTACTATATCCTTACATACATTTTAAGAAAGATTCAAAAACCATATTGAGACATTACAAATACTTTGACTCAAAGATTTTGAAAATCATTTGTGATATCAACTTGAAAATATTTCTTCTTAATTTAACACTTTTCCTCTTCCTGGGGCTGACGGATGCCGGATTTTTGTTCCTTATCATTGACATAAGTGAATATGACTTAGGACTTTTCATATTATAAATTTATGTTGACCCTACTCTAGTTGGATTGTCTCCAAAGTACCTCTTCAAGACCTTGTGGGCTTTAAGTTTTGAGGGGTACATATACCTGGCATTGAATTATATGACTTTATGTACTCATTCTTAATAGTTTAAAATATGATTGGAATTATAAAACAACTAGCATTTTTAAAAATTGATAATAAAACCACCACATCAGAGAAAACATTTAACTAAAAGACTGGCTTTTGGAAACTTTATGATAGCACTATTTCTTGTAGTGCATAGCACTTCAGAGAAAAAATATTCCTAAAGATTGTCTGGGTCAATGGTTCACAGAGTGTGCTCCAAGACCAGATTCTGTATCAGAAGCTCTGTGGGGAAAGTAAGGGGATCCATCAAACTATGTTCTAACATTCTCCCAGGTAATAGACACACAACCAGGTCTAAGAACCATTAATCTAGGCCATCCTCTACCTATCTTTTTGTAAACAAGGGCAAGCAAAGTACAGAGAGATACTACAGTCCCTTGTGCCTTGAATATTCTGATTCCTTGACTTTCTTCAGGTTGCACAAACACCACTAATAGACCAAAGATGAGAACATGTATCTCCTTACTCATGTATAACTGAGGTGTAGAATGATAGAATGCTAGAGGTAAAAAATATCTAAGATCAATGTATTCAATGTGTTTTATGTTCCCCTACACTTCTATTTACTAGCTATTATACTCATAACCGTTAACGTCCATCTGTCCTACTAAATTCAAATATCGATAAAGCGATAGACCATAATTATTTTGATCATCATGGATTCTCCAGTGCCTTCACAGTAATCTGTAATGTGATATCTGCTTAATAATATCTACTGATCAAATAATGATTGACTATATAAACATAATTTCAGAGAATAATGCCAGGATTCCCATAATCATACTGAGTTTCAATCACATCTTTTTTCTAAACTGGTAAACTTTAATAAAACCATTTATATTCTGCTAATCCTTATACAAACATAAATTGAGAGATTTGGAAGAAGTCACTGGCAGGTGGGGAAGAATGATTTATATTAATTAGAAGTATACTCTAAAGTGTCCTGAAATAGAAAATCCATGGCACATTTGACTTACCTCTGACTCACAGAGACCCTGGAACAAAGGAAAACTACTATGCTTGTATAATAAGAACAAATCAGAAGAGAGAATAAACAATTTTTAATATGTGTGAACCTCTATTACTTAACCTTTTCATTTACAAAAAATGCATCTTCTCTTTAACAGATAAATCAACTATAATTCATCTTGACACTAATATGAATGCATATATATGTATATTCATCATATGTCAATTTCTCCCTCTTTGGGTTAATTGAAACCTGTAATTCTAAAAGAAAATCTGAGATTTTATGGGAGTATGTGGAATAATCCTTTGGTTTTTTGTTTTGTTTTGTCTTGTTTTTTTTTTTTGAAGAGATAAAGATCAGGCTTCTAACAAAGAGGAAAGCATGAGAGTTTAGACAGGAATAAAAACCAAAAATGTATCACATCATAGTTCACCAGGTAGGCTCTGCATCCAGACATCTGTATTCAAATTTCACCTCTAATATGTACCAGTTGTGCAATCTTGGGCTCATGCCTCCTTTTTCTTTCTTTAAAATGTTGGGTAGTAATAGTATCTTCCTTGTAAGGATAAGAGGATCAATGCATTAATACATACATAAAGTACTTAGATATAAATATTAGCTATTATTATAGAGAACAGAGTGCTAATTTAGGACCTAAACTAGGTTCTCACTATTAAAAATGAATTGGCAACCAAGAAATTCTTTCAAGTAACTAGATTTATGTTGCAAGTATGGATAGCCCCCTATTGTCTCCTCTGATCATCCCACCTGAATTCACAAAATCCAGGTCAAAAAAGTGACATTTTGTATGAAAGTACTTTGAAAATGGCAAAATACAACAGAAATGAAAGTTAAAAACAAAGTAACAAATATTCAAATTCCTTTTTTTAATTTAAACTCAATTAGCCAACATATAGTACATCATTAGTTTCAGATGTAGTTTTCAATAATTTTTCAGTTGAGTATAACACCCAGTGCTCTTTACATCATGTGTCCTCCTTAATGCAAGTTCTTTACATAGCTTTCCATGCCTCTCTGGCCTCTTTCCTTGCCACTCTCCCCATCCCTTGCAAGACATCAGGCCTCTTAGAGGTCTGTGAACATGTTTCTCTTCCCTCTTCTTGGAAAGCTGCCTCCCAACAAATGTCCTAATCACCAATGCCTTATCCTTTAGGCTCTGCTTAAACATCATTACCTCAAAGAAGCCTTCTTTGGGTAGAAAGGGTAGGGAAGTAGGTCCCCTTTTATATCTTTTCATATTTACTGGACTTATGCTATATTTATGATAAATTATATGTGTAATGTCTATCTACTATGAAGACCTCAAGCACCCCAAAAGTGAGATCTGTGTCCATCCTGTCTTTCACATAGTAGGAACTCAAAACAACAATAACAACTGTTGACTGAATGGGTGAGTAAAACATTTGTATAATCTAATAATAAATAAAGTAAAAGAAGAGGTTAAGGAGAAAAATCAGAATCCCCATGGTTCTCCAACACAATCCTTTTATTTTATGGACCTTAAAAAAATCTTCACTGGGTTTTGTGGGAAAAGAAAATGGTTCTGAAGTTAATCCACCATAAATAGCTGACAAAGAAGACTGGTGCTAGATTTTTCCATAAACATACTGAAAAATTAAGCTGCTTCTGTACACATATTTCTAACTTTGTATAAATACACAATGAAGACATGTTTTCCTTTTTTGTATCTTAGTATGACTATAAATATTGTTTTTGAAATCAGTAATCATTTGATTACTAAATTAATTTTAGATTCTAAAAATAGCTCCCTGGTTCCCATTCTCATTGAAACTCCAGTGGAGTCTTTGCAACTATGCCAGACCCACCACACTTAGCAGATGCACCACACTTAGCAACTGCCAAAGGATAAAGCAAGGATTCAGGTACCTTCTCTTGGGTTCTTTATAGTTCATTGACAAAACTGTAAATTTGGAGGTTGCCCAAATTTAGAAGAAATAGCAAGATTGTTTATTTGAAATACCGTCTTGGGCCCAAATAGTGTCTTATAAGAGAAACAAAATCATTTATCTAAGAAAGGCAGAAGGTACATTTTATCCTCAGCAAGTGTTATAGTAACAAGATTCAACTTGCAGAATGATGAGAGTTGATGTACCTGGGGGGAGGTAATCTAAAACAGAGCTAGTCAATTGCTATAAAGAAACTTGCAAACAATATCAGGGAATAAAACCTGGAGTTAGTAATGGGGAACAAATTGATAAGAATTAACATCAAGACGGTACAGACTCTGCAGAAAGTCAGTTAGGAGTAACTGCAGAGCTTCAGGAAAATGAGGGACCCGAGTGGTTCTGCAGCCACTCCTCCTCTACAAAATGTCCCTGGATCAACCAGTATGTCTTTTTCTTGTTCTTCTCTTTGTATATCTGTTTCACAAAGCACCTTGCACCTTTTTGGTATCTAGCTTCCCCCCACCAACAGATGGGGAACAGTGTAGAACATCAAAAAGATGCAAGAGAAGACAGTGTAGAAGCATGGAGGCAGGAGGAGAGAAGAAACACATTCACTGATTTTCTATATCATTTATTTACAATTTATTTAAAGATTTATTTATTTATTTTATAGAGAGAGAGCATGAGCAGAGGGGCAGAGGGAGCAAGAAACTCAAGCAATGTCGGTAGGGCCTTTTATAGGTGCCATTCAAGGGAACCAATATGATTTTTGGATTTTTCTGGAGTTTTCTTTACTGATATAATAGTACATCAGGTTATCTCAGCCTCCTACCATTAAATATTCAAATCTTGTAATTAATTCCTCTTGTTGATTTCCTGCTTGACCAGTAAACTTCCAATAATTTGGTTTCCATAGTGGCTTGTTCATGGGGATTGAAAGTAGAACTCAGTTTAGTGCTGGCGCGCCTGGGTGGCTCCGTCAGTTAAGCATCTGCCTTCAACTCAGGTCATGACCCCAGGGTCTTGGGATCGAGCCCTGCATCAGGCTCCTGCTCATCTCTCTCTCTCTCTCAAATACATAAATAAAATCTTAAAAAAATACCTCAGTCTTGTCCTATTATTTATTATCTTAAGCAATTACAGTTTTCACTATAATTTAAGAGTCTGGCCTTATTCTCCTGAAGCTTTGTTGTCACAAGCCACTGTTCCACAGGTGCACCCATCTCTGGAACACTGACATGAACAGGTTT
Source organism: Canis lupus dingo (assembly GCF_003254725.2). NCBI lineage: Eukaryota > Metazoa > Chordata > Mammalia > Carnivora > Canidae > Canis > Canis lupus. The sequence goes on along the minus strand of NC_064263.1, from coordinate 8,960,792 downwards.
TTGAACATGAAAGCCTAAGTTCTAAACCTTGTACAGCAGTGTGTTTCCTCAAGATGAACATGGAACACTATGAACGTAAGTATTCCACTACTGGGAGTTACCTGAGAGAGAACAGGAAACAGAAGTTTAGTCCATTTTCCCTGCCACCCTCCCCTATGCAATTATTCTGGTAGGAGAGAGAAATGCATGGCAGAATCTAATCAATGAGTGAGTAGAGAAGGATGGTCCAGTCACGATGAAGACCATAATTGGCTATTAGAGAAGCAATGTGCAGAGATTATCTATGTCTTTGTTTATGGCTTCATAGACATTGTGGAGTGGTATTAGGTATTATAATTGAAACAAGATTATATTTTTTATTTATTACTATCATAATTACCAAAGTAAAACATGATTCTTGAAAAAAATAAAGAAAATATTTATGAAGAACTTCAAGATAAATGTAGTAAACTAAAAACGAGACCTTATATACGTATTCCTTCTAAATCCCACAAATATTATATTAAAGAAATTGCCATGTTATAACTCGACAATGCTAAAGAGAGCAGACAGAGTGGAATAGCAAAGCAGAATTTTCAACAAAATTCTGAAAGAAAGAAAGAAAGAAAGAAAGAAAGAAAGAAAGAAAGAAAGAAAGAGGAACTAGTGCACAGTTAGTCTTTAACTTTCTTAGATTTGTTGTGTGCAGGCAGATGAGGAAGGCAGAAAGAAACTCATTTTTTTTCTCCTAAATACAAAATTGAACCTCAGGAACAAGAGGCTCCAGTTATTTATCAATGCAAGAAGATATGGAGAGATCATAAATAGGAGAATAGGCTAAAAATTTGTATAAGAAGTTATTAGAAACCAGATCCCCTCTGCCACCTGAAAGAAAGATGGAATTTATTTCCTCCAAGATCTCTGGTGACTCCTTACACCTAGATAAGAAAATGGAAGATTTGTATTGAGAAAAAGCACCCACTGATACGCTCAGAAGTGATTCAACAAAAAGTCAGTTCTCCACCCATCTATTCACAGTGAAGCCTATGAATTAAGAAGCTCTGTACCATCATAAAGATCTTACAATAACCTTTTGTTTTTTAGCAATTCCAACTTAATTATAAAGACATTTCCTATCTCAAGAAAGCCTCTAACCTAAAAGACAGAAGCAAAAGGGAAGAGAAATAAGAAACAAATAAAAAATATGGAAAGCAAGCAATAACTTCAAAAATTAATCTGCCTATTTTCAGAAAGATATATACAAAGTTGAAAGAATATGCTAATTTCTTTAAAAAAGTAACAGCATAAGAAGGAAGCTCTTGAATTAAGAACTATGACTAAAACAGTCAATAGAGGATTGGAGGATAAACTTGGAGAACTCTTCCAGAAACCAGAAAAAATAAAATAAAAAGAGATAGAAACCAGATGAGAAAATCAAAAGCTCAATTCAAGAAGTCCACCATCTAACTCAAATAAGAAAGAGAGAAAGTACAAATAATGAAGTTTTCCATAACTGGGACATAATATTTTTCAGAATAAAGAGATCACTAAATATCCAACACAGTAAATGAAAAAAAAATGTTCAAGAAAGCTCACTATTGTGAAATTTCAGGATACAAAAGTCAAAAAGAATATTCTAAAGATACCTAGATGAAAAAAATGTATTATGTGCAACATTAGTAATTATAATGCCACTGGATATTTCAACCCCAAAAGTGGAAGCTGAACATGTAAGTATGTCTTCAAACTTCTGAGGGAAAATTATTTCAACACTCTAAGATTCAATATCGAACCAAATTATAAATCAAGTATTTGAGCAGAATGACTGTTTTTTCAGATATGAATAATTTCAAATAATTTATCTCCTATGTGTCCTTTGACATGGAACCACTAAAGATTGCGCTTTACTAACACAAAGCAGCAAGCTAAGAAATGGAGAGGAAAAAACAAACAAAACTATTTCAAGTAGGAGAGAATAAAGAAAGTTTCCAGAATAGGAATAAATAAAAGTTCTACAACAGCCGTGAATAATCCCCATCAGTTCATAACAATTATATAGAAAGATAGAAGATTCCAGAAATGAAGTCTCAAAAAAAAAAAAAAGAAAAACCCAACAAAACAACAAAACTGGTATGTTATTATATCTGTGCATAGAAAGAGGAGTTCTATATTTCTATCAGAGAAGTTACAAAGATTAGGCTCATGAAAAATTAACAAGACAATTACTAGCTTCAAGAAAAAAAAGTATGAATAAGAAAGACTATGTAATCATAGTAAACTATGCAGTTTAACAATAAACATTATTTTTTACTATAATAAATTCAACACAGAATACTGAGCATTCAAAGTTTATGATATAATATATTGATATGGTTGATGGAAGGGGAAGTGTTTGTGATTGTTGAGTGAAACAAAAGGAAGATAAATCCTAATGTGATTTTATAAGAAGTCAATAGAATACATCTGGAATCAACAACAGAGTCAAGAAATAGCAAGTAACTTACATGGAGGTAATCACAAGGAAAAATAGCTTTAAAAAGTTGAGTTGTTGCTTCAGGGAAGTTGAATAAGGAGGTGGGGGAAAAGCAAAATTTTATTTATTTTTAATCCACTTAGTGTTATTTGAAATTTCAAATTATGCATGTGTATTGAATGGATAGAAAAAAGTACTTAATTAAAAGGAAAGAAAAAAACAGTTGAGAAATGAAAAGACAAAATTATTTGCCATTTCCCATTCATTAACAATCATTCTAAAGCATCCTTGTATGAACCCTTTTAGTCAGTTTTGTTTTGTGTATAAGTGCTAATATACATCTTGACAAAGTGACAAGAGAATGAAATTTCTTTTCAATTACAGAATAGTGAACATATTCTATACCACACATATTTCTTTCACATACAGTGAGTGCATATCATTCTACTTTAGGAATATGTCACAATTTATTTAATCATCCTCTATTTTTGGAAATTTAGATATCTTCCAATTACTTATTATTATAAATAGCATTACTATGAAGATTAGCCCTATATTTGCACATCTTCTAGGCATTCTCATTAAAATTAAATTTTTATAATTTTCTAAAAGTTAATATATTTTTTCAGCTATTGACTTCAGGTGTAAGTCAATGCTTCTGAACATTTTTTTCATTATTACTCACCAAAGGGTTTTTTAAGATTTTTTTTCCTAATCATTTCCTCATGTAATTTTAATATTCCTGATCACCCCCTCATGTAATTTTAATATATATATAAATATACACATATACACACACACACTTCATACATTAAAAGAATTAAAATAATTAGATTCCCCCCACCACAAATTTGTCTCCTAGTTGGAGGTGATATCACTGTTGAAAATTATGACATAAACATTCATTGGTTTTCATCACATATTACCAAATTCTCTTCAAAGAGATTATCAGTTTCAAGTTTTATCAGCAACATGTGGAAATATGTTTTTCCACTTTCCCAGCAAATAGGGTTTGTAAAATAAATACATGATATTTTTAAAAATGGAAGTTTCTAAATGCAAAGTTTAAAATTACATAATTTGCTTATAAATACTCTTTAGCACTAAATGCTAAAAATTAAAATGTTTACTTGCTTCCCATAATAATGGGACAAAGGCTCATTTCAAACTTTCAGGCAATTTACATTTAGAAAGTATGCTTCTAAGTGCCATCATGGTTCTCCCTATAATTTAGACTGTTTTTAAGTCAATTTGCTATCGATTCAACCAGAATGGTCAATTATATCCTGTAGATCTTCTTTAGTTCTCAAATTACTGACCTGGTCAAATCAATTTGTAATTAGACAACTTTTTAAAAAGTGCTTTCTCTCCGTAACTATAACGGCAGCTATCAAACTGTTGTGAGTTCTCTCAGACTTCATGATTATCTGGGTCTAATACTGTTTTTATCTACAGCAATTATTTTTTAATGAAGTATACCTTCTGTCTGTAAAAGAAGTTAAAAAATTTACTGAGAACACTCCAATCCTGGACCGGGTTGGGTAGTTCAGTATTAGGTAAAAATCCTATGAAACTGTCATTTTTGAAGTCAAAATGATTAAATACCAGCAATTCCATATGATTCAACCTAATAGTTTACTCTCCTTTTACATGCCCTAGAAAGGAAATGAGTGTGTATGAAGTATTAGAACTGCCCATGCCCTGACATAGATTTTAAATATTATGTTGAGATTTATACTCTTTATAAGGACACAACAGCCAAAATAGCCAAACTAACCTAACAGTAGAGGATTAGAGATGCTATTTACTTCCAGATTGATACAGCTACTGCACAGTCTCTGTCTTCAGAGTCAGGAAAGTAGTTGCAACTCCATCAACCTTGTGTAGGGAAGTGAGCATTGCAACAAAAAAGTTCAGGAACCTGAAACTGAAATGCATTCCAGGCTTTTCCATTTCTGCCTGTGGGAGTATGGGCCAGGCCCCACTGCTTAGTCATACTTCAGGTCTTAGTAACAGGATGGGTATTGGCTCCCCAGAGAGGCCTTCCCTGGGTCTCATTTAGGCTGAGCACTCCATAGTACCCTTTGCTTTCCCTTTTGTGAAAGGGAAACATACTAAACATCATTTATGTCCTGCCAGTGCTCCTCACTAAGTAAGCAGCATGAGGGTCAGGAGATGTTTGTCTTGTTTATTCTTTTATCCCTGGTCTCTAATACAATGGTTGTCACACAATGAATGACCAGTGTGCATCTGTTCATTGAATAAGTGAATGAAAAGAATCTAATGGTTCAAAGCTTCAGTTTCATCATCTGTAAAGGACATAATAGTTCCAACCCTACCACTCACAGAGTTTCTATGGTGTTGAGATAAGATGATTGGGTAGAATGGAGTGAACAGAGGATATATATTTCACTATGACCTCTACCCAAATTGAAGAGAGTTAATGTTTGTGGAATTGTTTTGAAAACTGAACAGCTCTATAATGGGTAAGATTTACTACTGTGTTTCCTATAAGTAAAGACTTTATTATATCCATCATATGAGGATTTCCTTAGAGTGTCATTCCACTGGACTAGGCCTCATGACTACATGCACATTTGCTTTTCCCCAATTTGTTATGTGCACCAGTTCACACCAATCCCCTAAGCTCTACACACTTTGGTGTTTTGTTTTCTTTCCCTGGGAACACATCCCAATTACAAAGACCCTTTATCAATTGGTGCTCAGGCAGCAAAACAGAAGCCATTATGGATGGCCCAAGAAGGAAGGGCTTAATACAGAATTACAGGTTTATTCAACCATCAGAAGGGCTGAGAACAAAGGTCAGAGGAGTAGCTACCAATGAGCCTAGCTACTTACAGCACTGAAGTGGGCTTCCCAGAAGGCACTGCAAATGTCAAGAATCTCCAGGAAGCAACCACCAATGGTCCCAATGGTGTATAACACCATTGATACATCATATACAGGATCGTGTCCAAGAAGCTGCTAAAAAAACTCATGCAGCTTCTCCTATATCTGCTGATAATTTCTCTAGGGAATAATGGTTTCTAAAAAAACTTTAAATACCATGAAAACAGAAATGAAACTGTTTCAAAGATATTGACTAGAGGTAAGCATAGCCACTCCCATTTCTACCTCTTGCTTCCTAGATCCTCATATTTTGGCAATGGGAGAAATTATTTCATATGTAGGTCACCAAGTATAAACAACATATTGATAATACCATTGAGTGGCAAGGTGCCATCACATGACCTGAGGTATAACTGTATCTTTAAGAGTTGCTTTGGCGCAAGAGGCTACCTCTAAGGCCTGTGAAGTCTCTAGGCATGAGCCCAATACTTCTCTACATCTGTTACGTCAATGTTTTTGGAATGCTATGACACAGTGAATAAAATTTGGAGGGTTTCCTATCCTTCCTCAGAAACATATGGGCTTCCTCCTCCAGGGGTAAGGGGTAAGAGGATGTATCATTCTCTTACACTACCACCCCACAAGGGTCTTAAGGCTGTTTCTTAAGAAGAAAGAGTCAGAGAAACAGATATTATGGTCTGCCTGTCTCCCACATCTGCCCATCAAAGGCAGGCTCTTTCTGATATCCAAGGCAGTGATTTTTATGTTTTATTCAGTCTATTTCTATACCTAAATACTGCATGGCTAGTACATAGTAATACTTGATTTTGAGGATTAGATGAGTACATATTAAATAAGGAAGATGGCCATAATTCAAATGATATAATTTAAATTCAGAAAAAAATCCTTAAGTTTGAAAATGTTTAGATAATCTGGCAATTTTTTCTCTATTAAAAGGATGTCCTCATACCTTTCCTGACAATATGAATATCTTACTAACTTGTATATAAAATGTATTATTTTTTTTCAAACCTAAGTTGAAAACATTCACTAATGGCCCATACCATTTACTGTCATTGATATTTTAGTAAGAAGCCCAGAATTTTACACTTACTCACTTGCAAAACTTGCATGGCAGAGCTTGCACAATTGGCCATGTGCAGACTGGGATTTAAATCTCAGATCTTGGGGTGTCTGGGTAGCTCAGTTGGTTAAGTGTCTGCCTTCAGCTCAGGTCATGATCCTGGACCCTGCTAATCAGTGAGTCTGCTTCTTCTTCTCCCTCTCCCTCTGCACCCCTCACTTATGTGCTCTCTCTCTCTCTAAGAAATAAAGAAAATCTTTAAAAATAAGAAAAGATAAGATAAGATAAGATAAGATAACATAACATAACATAACATAACATAAAATAAAATAAAATAAAATAAAATAAAATAAAATAAAATAAAATAAAGCTCTGATCTTTCTTGGGGTACCTGGGTGGCTTATGAAATTGAGTACCTATCTCATCAGGCTCCATAGCGGGTGTGGAGCCTGCCTAAGATATTTTTCTCTCCCTCTGCCTCTCCCCCACCTCTTTTGTTCTTTCTCCCTCTCTTAAAAAAAAAAAAATCTGAGATCTTCCATATTCTAGTTGGATTACTATGAATAAATCACCTAACCTCTTTAACCCTGTTTTCCCTTCTGTGTAATTTAGGTAATTACAATATTTACTAGGGTTACTGTGATTTTTATTTTAAGAATTGTGAACATATATACATACATATATGCACACATTTAAAAACCCATTACAATATTTATTAGTAGTGAACAATAAACAAAACGTTTATTTATCTTGGCTTTATTTTTCATGGTTCTCTGTAAATATATCTTATCTCTATAACAAAACTGTAAATTCTCTAGGATCAAAGGGCTGATTTTGAGATTGTGTAAAATCCCCTCAACAGGAAAATCATGTGTTCTAGGTCCATGATTTTTCACAAATGAATCTTATTGAATATAGAAATGTTAACATGGAGGGCAAAAGTGTTTTCTATTTTTCTCCATTTCTATTCCATATAGCCCTCCTTCCATTTTTTATTATATCACTTTTTTATTGTATCATTTTTTTATTATATCATCCATTTATTGTTCTGATAATTTTCATTATCTGAATTAGAATCCAGTTGAGAAACATTTGTTTTATCTTAGCAGAAACAGAACTAGCACTATCCTCCAGGGAGTCAAATTCCTTTCATTCCACACCCACTTACCTGGTTTTCTCTATGCAAAAGAAACAACCATGAAACAGACACATTTCCTATACCTAAGATCCCTGGGCATTGGGAGTCATTAGGAGCTTGGGCCTGCAACATCCTGACCTTTCCTGCAAGGACAGGAAATCTGTACTCTAACTGCAAACCCCCATGAAACATTTCATCATGGTTTGTTCGCGTTTTTTTCTTTTCTTTTTTTTTTTTTTAAACTTTATATATTCATGAAAGACACAAAGAGAGAGGGAGAGACACAGTCAGAGGGAGATGCAGGCTCCCTGTGAAGAGCCTGATGTGGGGCTCAATCCCAGGACTCCGGGATCACACTGTGAGCTAAAGGCTAAAGGCAAACACTCAATTGCTGAGCCACCCAGGTGTCCCTGTTCTTGCTTTTTCAAAATAATGACACTATCTTATATTGACATGGTGATTCCAGTAACTGAAGGCACATGTTCTACCTCAGTTCATCTTCACCTCACCATATTGTGTGGAACAAATGCTTTTTTTTTTTTTAATGGAGAAATAGAGGCTCAGAAGGGTTACATTTCTTTAAATGAATCACACAGGTTATTATTGCATGACCTGGCGCCATGTTTAAAGTCTTCTGACTTCTTAGCGTATGTTCTTTTCCCAGCAATGTGATAATTAGAAATTACTTCAAACTCTGTAATATTGAAGGGAGGAAAGGTAGGGTGCAAAACAGTAGCATAACTGAGGGTTCAGAGGCATTGTAGTGCCAGTGATCATGATCTTCCTGGGGCAGGATCTGGTGTAGTAAAGTGAGTACAAGAATTAGTGTCAGGAGACTACATATTAGTGTTACCATTTCAAGTAAGAAAATAAAGTGCCCTGGGGGATCCCTGGGTGGCGCAGTGGTTTAGCGCCTGCCTTTGGCCCAGGGCGCGATCCTGGAGACCCGGGATCGAATCCCACGTCAGGCTCCCGGTGCATGGAGCCTGCTTCTCCCTCTGCCTGTGTCTCTGCCTTTCTCTCTCTCTCTCTGTGACTATCATAAATAAAAAAATAAAAAAAAAAGAAAATAAAGTGCCCTGACATTAGAATGGCCAAAATCTAGGACATGAACAATATCAAATGCTATTGAGGATGTAGAATGATAGGGTCTCTCTACATTGTTGGTGGAAATGTAAAACAGTACAATAACATTGAAAGTTTCTTGAAAAACTAAACATACTCTTAGCATATAATATGGCAATCACATTTCTTGCTATTTACCCAAATGAACTGGAAACTTATGTCCACACAAAAACCTGTACATGTATGTTTATACCAAATGTTTATACCAACTTTATTCGTAATTGCCAAAACTGAGGTGTCTTTCAGTAGGTGAATGGATGAACTGTAGTACATCCAGAAAATTGAATATTATTCAGCACTAAAAGAAAAGTTTTCAAGACATGAAAAATATGGAGGTACCTTAAATGCATATTATTAACTGACAGAAGCCAATGTGAAATGGTTATATACCATATGATTCTACTTATATGACATTCTGTAAAAGGTAAAACTCTGGAGATGGTAGAAAGATCATAGATACAGAGAAGAGATTGGTTGTTGTTGTTGTTTTCATACTTGCACCCATCTCAGGATTGCCCTTAGCTAATGGGAGCTACCTACCCCAGAGATGCCTAAGAGGCTCCATTCTGCTTATTCCAGGGAGTCACTAAATTCTCCAAGGAGCCTTGATTCATTGTAATGGAGACCAATGGAAACCAAGGTCTGGGTACAGGGAGCACTCATTTCTTCTGAAGAATGAGTTTTATTGCTAATACCAATTCTGATTCATTATCACAGGGTTCATTCTGACTTTACTCCTGTCCTTTTTAGTAATTTCTTTCTCAGATGGTGAGAAATATGGCTTCTAATATCTATAATATATTTATTTATTTGTTCAACCCTAGTATATATATAAAGTAATTTTGGAATTACTAAAACATACCCCTCTGAGAAGTGATTTTTACCAATTAGAGTACACGATTGGTGGAGAATTTTTTGTTTAATTGTTTGTCTTTAGCTTTTAGTTTCTAATCAAAATACTGCTTTTCAAAATTATGTGGGATGGTTCCTTTTTTTCTTATTCCCTTCAGTCTGGTTATGAGTCATTTGTAACATAGTTAGATTCCTTGGTAATAGTCTGCTTTTCATTTTAGGTAGCTCTCATGACCTGGAAAATAGTTTGCAATTTTCATACAGTAAAATTCCCTCATTGTGACACACAGCTCTATAGGTTTTAATAAATGCAAGGAGTTGTATACCATCACCACAGTTCCATAAGGAACATTTCTGTTACTCCTCAAATTCCCTCACAATGCTCTTTTATAGTAAACTAATCCCAGGCCCAACTTCAGTCAACCACTGATCTGTGTTCCATCTCTACAGTTTTTCTTTTTCCTGGAATGTCATATAAATTAAGCCATGCAGTGTATAGATTTGAGCCCTGTTTCTTTCACTTAGCCTAATAATTCTTGAAATTTATTCACATGGTTTTACATTATCAATAGTTATTTTTTATTGTGGAGTAGTAGTCCATGGTATAGATATTATATAATTTATTTAAACATTTATATATTGGTGGACATTTGGGCTGTTTCTCATTTTTACTATTATGACTAAGGTTGCTATTTAGATTCATATACAGGTCTTTATGTGGACATATGTTGTCGTTGATCTTGAGTAAATAATTAGGAGTGGGATTGCTGGATCATAAGGAACCTCCATGCTATTTTCCAAAGTGCCAATTTACATTCCCACCAACAGTGCACAAGGGTTCGCTTTCTCCACATCCCAGCCAACACTTGTTATTTCTTGCCTTTTTTGCCAATAGCCATTCTGACTGATGTGAAGTGATATCTCACTGTGGTTTTGATTTGCAATTCCCTGATGATTAATGATATAGAGCATCTTTCACATACCTGTTGACCATCTATATATCTTCTTTGGAAAAATGTCTATTCAGATCTACTACTCATTTTTTTTAATTGAATATTTTTTGTGCTGTTGAGTTGTTTGAGTTCTTTATATATCTTAGATATTAGCTTGTCGGATGTATGATTTGCAAATATTTTCTCCCATTCACTAAGTTGCTTATTCATTTAACTGGTGGTTTCCTTTGCTATTCAAAGGAAAACATACATAGATATATATAATGGATATCTATTTATCAATCAATCTATCTATCTATACAGCTATTGAAAGGTTTTTAATGAAACTCTCTGAATTACATATCACTTTCTTCAAGCCACAGGGATCAAGTGAAATACAAAGATGGAAGCCGTGTTTGTTAACAAACTTTATTCTATTGTATTGTCAGATGAGAAGTAGGATCCAAAAGGTCAATAATCCTTTGAATGCTATTAGCAAATGTGGCAACAGAGTGTCATGTTCTACATAGACAGAAGGTCTGAGCGACTCTGTGTGTGTGCACGCATGCATGAGCTTACACACATGCATGAGAGAAAGAGAAAGAGGTCTGGAAAGTGACTAGCATGGAAATCCTTCTTTCATAGTAAACTCCTGAAGGACAATTCAACCTCCTGATATAGACTGTACTGTACTCTCAATTCTTCTAGACTCCTACTCCACTAATTGACGTATTCCCTTCTGTATATTCATACTACTCCCCTGTTGCATATAAATGAATAACTTCTTTTATTTTAAAGAAAAGTAAAGGCCTGCTATTGACTTCATGACACATAGCTCCTTTCTTTTCAGAGGTACTTTTCTGTAAAGAGTATTTTCTGCTTACATGTGGAAAAAAAAAGCACTAGTTGTCAGGGGTTGGGGAAGTGAGGGATGAATAGCCAGAACACAGAGGATTTTTAGAGTAGTTAAAATATTCCATATGATATTTTTGTGATGGATATATGTCACCGTATATTTGTCTAAACCCACAGAATGTACAATACCAGGAGTGAATTCTAATGTAAATTATGGATTTGGGTCATTATGATTATGATGTGTCAGTGCTGTGGATCTTGGTTTTGGCATCTGAGAAATACATGCCTCACTCCTCACAGGCTTGTTATAATGATCAAATAGCATCATATATGTTAAAGTATAAATGTAAGCAAATAGATATGATATCCCTAAACAGGTTAGCCATTGTTACTATGACTTGGCATAGCTTGTGCCTGATATCATAAATTCTATGAAAGCACAAGCAAGGCTCACACACTGCCTCGTGCTGCCAGTGTAATTACTGTTCCAAAGTCGGGACATAAAAATAGTGGGAGAAAAAAAACAATCCAGAACAACATGACAACAAAAAAAAACTACATTGTGTCAGACTGACTTGGACTAGAGTTCTGGTTCAGAGATACCTGAGATGGGTGGTCTGGAGAAAGTTCTTAAATTTCTTTTAATGTTTTCTGATTTTTAATATGAAGATGGAATATACTTAAAAATATATATTTTTTTATTTATTTGAGAGGGAGAGAGAGCACAGAGGGAGAGTGAGAGGGAGAAGCAAACTCCCCACTGAGCAGAGAGCCTGATGTGGGGCTCACTCCCAGGACCCCGAGAGCATGACCTGAGCTGAATGTAGATGCCCAACCAACTGAGCCACCCAGGGCCCCCGAGATATACTTTTTTAGTATTCTTGGGAGGACTAAAAAGAAATGTAAATAAGACCTTCACTATCATGCCACAGATAGATGTTCTAAACATATTAGCTTTATCATTTTTGTTTTTATTTGTTTATATGTTTGTTGAGTCATATTTGAACACCTGCTTTGTGCTGGACACTGGCCTTTTGTCTCTTCTGCCTCTCACTTTAGAAATGACGCTTCCAAAGGCTAAGAGCCCTTATCAATATCCTGCTTCCACAGATTACGATTCAACAACTCAAACCCTCTCTTTCAAAAAGCGTCATTGATCAGCAAGTCCAATGACAAAATGTATTGTGATTTGGCAGAAGAAACACCATGATTAAAAGAGAAGAAGAGAAGCAGGTATACTCAGCAGAGCATGGGAAGAAGGTCAGAGATGGGAGAAGGAATAACCAGGTAGCAGGCAGATCGAATACGCCACACCCAGGAGGAAGTGAGAATCTGAAGAGATCTCAGTACAGAGGAAAGAATATTTTTCTCTTTGTTCATCCTTTCACTGAGTATCTATGTATTGAGTCCTATTTTTTGCCAGCCTTCCTCAAGGTGCTGAAGCTAAGACACCCTTATTGCGACCAGGTGGTGATGTCTGAGAGGAACTTAAGATTTATTACAAGCCATGGCTTCAAGGTAAAAATTTTCAGATGCCATTGCCAATCCCTGAAGTCATTTAGTCATCAGTATGGGCTATAATGGATTATTGATCTTATGGACTATAAAAGCTCTCGAAGATCTATCATAGGCTATTGGGTTAATCTGGCAACTGAACCTGCATACTTATTTGTCCATTGTCTGTCCTCATTCTCATGTGTAATTCTCCATTCTGGAGTTAATGGGAGTCATGTGCCTGTTTCCAAGGGGAAAGAAACACTTTTTTTAGGTTTCATGCTTCAAATCCCAATGAAATAATAGCTCAGAGAATAAAGCCTCTGAACGTTTAAATTTAAGTCCTTCAAATGTTGCATTCATTTATGTGTCCATCATCATTAAAACAATGGAGAAATAGGGGTCTGGCAAATTTAATTTTAATTCAGATTCTTTGTGAAGCTATAGCATACACATGTACTAGATGTTGTATCTGTAGTGGTTTCACGTCTTTGTTTTTAATTTGTTTGTGGGGTGTGTGTGTGTGTGTGTAAGAGAGACAGGGAAAGTGAGAGAGTACTGTGAGGCTTTCTGCCAACATTCTAAAATTAAATATCCTTAACCAAGAGCCCGTGTCATGATTTGCCAAAAGTGGACCTTGACTGAAAAGGTCTAAGCTCTTAAAAAATGAGCTACATAATGGAATACCTGTGCAGTTGTCACCATAAAGCAGCAAATATGCATCACCAATAGTCTTGCTCTACATGAGAGAGACATCTCAATAAAGAGCACAACAATGTCACAGTGAACACATCTTTTCTGTATAGAAAGTCAATCAAGTGGCAAATTCATCCAAGCCAAGCCATTGAATTAAACAGGAGTGATTATGTATTGGGAATATCTATCTGTATTTCAGAAATTCCTTGTGCAATATCCCAGAAACTCAGGAAAATCATGACATGAGGTACAGGGGTTGTTTCCTCTCAGTATCACTCCAGGCCGAGGCAGGACAAAGGAGGCTCATAGATGCTCTAACATCGAATCAAAAACATAGAATCATGATCTAATCTTTCATTTTGTTGATGTACTGCAGACCCAGAGAGGTCATGGGATTTTCTATTTCCAGAAATGGGGCAGATTTTAGTAAGAATTACTTCTCTATTTCTTAGACCATTCTTCTGTTCCCTCTCTTATATCTCCTCTCAAGAAGGATAGTCTGAAGAAAAAAAATACACATATTTATATAAATGCATTTTATATATATATATACATATATGCATATATGTATATATGTGTGATATATTTTACATATATACATACAGACATATTATATATGCATATATATTATATATACATATTATATATGTATATCATTTATGTATAATATACATATTATTTATGTATAATATACATTAATATGTATATTATTTATATGCATATTATATGTATATATGTATAATATATACATATATAATTCATATATTTTATATATATATAGATATACCCATATCTTTAAAAAATTTTATTTAAATTCAATTTGCCAACATATAACATCCAGTGTTCATTTCACCGTGTGGTGTCTTTAATGCCAGTTACCCAGTTACCCTATCCCACATCCACCTGCTGTTCTGCAACCCTTTGTTTCATAGAGTTAGGAGTCTCTCATGGTTTGTGTTTCTCTCTAAAGTTTCCCCATTCAGTTTCCCCCCCTTCCCTTATGGTCTCTTTCACTATTTCTTATATTCCACGTGTGAGTGAAACCATATAACTATGGTTCTCTGATTGACTTATTTCATTCAGCATGATATCCTCCAGTGCCATCCATATCGATGTAAGTAGTGGGTATTCATCCTTTTTAATTGCTGAGTAATATTCCAAAGAAGTACCACATCTTCTTTATCCATTCATCTGTCAAAGGACATCATAGCTCCTTCTTCAGTTTGGCTATTGTGGACATTGCTGCTATGAACATTGGGGTGCAGGTGTCTGATCATTTCACTACACTTGTATCTTTGAGGTAAATACCCAGCAGAGATATCCATCTATCTATCTGTCTATCTATCTGAAACCAGTAGTTTCAGAGAGTCTAGATACAAAAAAAAAATATATTGGTTCATCTGTTTCTATTCTTCATTTTCAAAACTGTAGTATTATTATGATATGCTATTTGAAACCAAGAATACTACTATACAGTAGTATAAGATACAATGTCTATTTATTTCTAATAATCGTACATAAATGTAGCCTTTCACTAATTTTTAAATCTATACTAGAGCATCTAGAATATTCTGAAGAAATCTGGTACAGTTTTTATTTCCAGTACAAATCAGTAAAAATATCCTAAAGACACCTAGTCGAGGTCCAGCTTTAGCTTCATCTTCTCCATGAAGCCTCTCCTCATTTCTTCCCGCTCTAATCTGCCATCTATACCCTATAGTCATACCTACAGCTTATGAAAACAGTGTGCATTTCACTGTTTTCTGGTGTTTCATGGAGAGTCCCTTTGCCTTTCAGACTAGTGTGATTAGAAGGGAGAAAACATTCTCTAGAACTCAGGACCTGTTCATCTTCACCAGCTCTATGGCATCACAAGGTTTTCTTTAAAAAATATGTAAATTGGGCTTTCAGTACACCATAGGGATGAATATAAGAGACATTGTCACTGACTCTTTTTATGGATCCAAGTACTCTACTTGTTTTGACCAAAGACATTTTCTGGCTGTAGACTAATGGGCCATGACTAATGAGCTTGTTCATCCAAGCATGGGTTTAGTTACTTGAGTATGCAGAAGAGGAGAAATTAGCTTGGAAAAGCAAATACTAGTAGTAGTAGTAGTAGTAGTAGTAGTAGTAGTAGTAGCAGCAGCCGCAGTAGTAAATATGCCTCACACTTCACATTAGTATTTATTTTGGAGTTTAACAATCACTTATATTTTCCACATTTACATATCACAATTAATCCTTCCAATAGCTGTTGAATAGGTGGTATAAAATAATGAATCAGATTGTGAGTTCTGTAGTCAGACAGATCCTGGTTTTAATCTAACATTCCCTATGATTTTAGTTTCTTCAATGGGGGGTAATCATTCCCTTATAATAAAGTGAGGATAATAAGGTCCTTAGTTTATGGTAAAGGTTAATAGACATAATGTATATAAAGCAAATAATTCATAGCAGAGAAAAAATGATCAGTAAATCTTAAATATTATTAGCGTTTTCCTTGCAATTATTGATCTGCTGGTATCACAGAAGAATTACTTTCATGCCATTCTTCTTATTTATAAAGTTCTTGGCACCTGACTTAGAGTCTACACTAACCAATTTCTGCAGATATCTTGTGTGATTGTAATATCTACCCACACTTCACAGTTTGTTGACCTTCTCAGGCCTGAAGATTTCTCTTCCACTCACCTCAGCATCCATAGTCATAATTGTGTCTCTTCATTATCCAAATTCTCTGCTCCCGAATCACTAATTTAAGCATCCTTTTTTCTGACAATCATCTCCTGTTCTATCTTGCTTACTCAAAGTCATGTGGAATCATCAGCACCTCCACTTCATTTATACTTCTGCCTAAAAATTTTATTCTCCTCCTGCCTTTAATTACTTTTAATCCAAGTTTAGAACTCATACTCTTCATTTTAAAACTCCTCTGCCAAATCTAATCTTTCCTTCCTGCTCTATTTTTTTAAGTCAAACCCATCTAGAAAATCCTACACCATTTCAAACCTCTTTTCTCCATTCTTATGCCTAAGAAGTCAAACATTGGTATGAAAAATTTACACAGATTTAAACTGGTTTAAATTTGTGATGAATAACCTCAATAGGTCTAAACACCTAAACAATTCTGTGGTATTTCTTAGATAATTCTTAATCTATTTTCTGCAGGACCTTTCTCAGACCTCCTCAATTCTCCTCAAATCTCTGAATATATCAGTTCTTTCTTACTTTAATAGATACCCGTATTGCGATTTACACAATCACACACACACACACACACACACACACACACATGCACACCCTCCTCCTGAAATGTTGATGTTCTTTAGGCTTTGGACATATGTTCCTTTGCCTACACTCTCTTCCTTCTGACTATTGTGCAATGCTTTTTTTTCCCCTCAGGATACTCTCAACATCTATGCCCAAAGCATTACTTACTATTCATATATTATCAGCTTCTTATATATCTCCAGCTAAGATCTTTTGAGTTCCAAACCTAAATTCCAACTTGGTTCCTTAGTATCCCCACTTGAATGCCTCAGTGGCATCTCAAATTTAGCATGCTGAGAACTAAATTTATCTTCCTCTTCAAACCTAATTCTCATTTATACTTTTCCATCTCAACAAATGGCAGAGCCATCTATCCATTCCAATACCTAAGTCAGAAATCAAAGGTGTTTCTTTAATCCCCTTTCTCCTTCGTCAAGTCTCACTGAGGATACCTCAAATTTTTAAAATCTGTCCATTTCTCTTCATCTTCAAAAACACCACTACTACCTGTGCCAGACTTCAGTCTACACTGTCATTGTCTCTCACTGCAACCATTTTTTGATCATATGCCTCCTCATTCATTGGTCATTATCTAGCCAGACTCCACATTTACATAAAACATATCTGATCAAATCATTCTTTTTTTTAAAGATTTTATTTTATTTATTTATTCATGAGAGACACACAGAGAGAGGCAGAGACACAGGCAGAGGGAGAAGTAAGCTCCGTATGCAGGGAGCCTGATGTGGGACTCGATTCTAAGATCAGGATCATGCCATGAGCCAAAGACAGACCCTCAACCACTGAGCCACCCAGGCATCCCTGATCAAATCATTCTTATACTTAAAATCTTTCCAAGGTTTCTTAACCATTTTAGAATAAAAACAATGTTCTTAACATATCTTGAAGGTACCATAGGATCAGGGCCCTATCTATCTTTCTGACACATCTTAGCTTATATACTCCTCATTCTCTATGCTTTCTAGTCTGCAGTGTCTGTGAGGGAAATGCCAGGCTATTTTGTTCCCATCTTATTCTTAGTGTGTTCCAAAATCCCTAGAACCTGGGTGGTGCCAAATATATAAAAATTGATAAATTAGTAGCTAAGTGACTTATTCAAGACTCTTAGTACAACAGTAGGAAAGACCAAATCAAAGACCCTAAAAATTTTCTAGCAGAGTCCAGACTAATCTCATCATTAACATATTAGAGATGAATTGAGCTAAATATGGACCAGGAAAAAGAAAGGCAATAGTATCTTTCTTGCCAGATGCATCCACAATTCCTAATCATTAATATCATTAACCCAGATTGAATTGGCATTTCTAAAATATCACCAGAAAAGGAGGAAGAGGAGGAAGAGAAGAAAAAGGAGACGAGGAAGAGGAAAAAGGAGGGGAGGTAAATAAAAGGCGGGGGGAAGAAGACTGCTGAGGCTTTCAGAATGCACATCTGAACTCTAATTACAAACTATTCATTAGGAAAAAAAAAAAAAAGTAAGATGACCAAACAGAAGAGAGCTTAAGAAAAGCAAAACCAAAACCATTTTGTTTTTATTTTCCCCCTTGCTTCTCTTTCATTTTACCTTCTTTGTAATAAGTCTTGAAAATCATCGTTTTTAGCACAGCAAACTAAACAAGCTCTTGGCATTTCTGATACAAAAGAGGTGCCATAATTTCATGCCTTTACAAACACACACTGTGAGCAATCAAGGGAAAAAGGAAATTAAAAACTAATTCTGGTGTTTATTCTACTCATTTATTTTATCAGTCATCTCAGTCTCACACTGAATAACAATCAACAGTGTTTGACAGACACACCTAGGGGAGGCGAGACATCTTCTCTCAAAATCTCCAGAAAGCTTGGAAAGGAAAGCCAAATAGCAATGCTTCAGGGGGCCGTCTCTAATTATGCGATCAAAAAGCATCAGCACTAACATTTCCAGTAAGTGTAGAACTACTAAAATCAGAAGTTGCAATGAGATATCAACAATTTTAAAAACTGGAGTTCCTTTATCACAAACTCAAAATATTTGACATCCCAAAACCATGACAAGGAAGACTGTCTCTAGAAAAATAGACACTTAAAGGAATGGTAACCAATCACTAAAGTTTATCTGTGGCCACACCTAAATATAATTATGTAGTTTGAAGTTCATCTTGAGGCCCGTGGTGATCCCTTTAGTGCAGATTCCATTTATGCCTCACCAGCATTATGGAAGTGATTCATAATGCATAAAACCAAATTACCCATCAGAGGAGAGCTAGTCATTTGCTGCTTTTGAAACTCTACTCAAGAGCTTGAGGTGGGAGCTAGACAGGATGGGAGCCATTTACTTTAATTATCCTTAAACATCAACATTACAAGTAATAAGGAGGCCTAACTTTACTCAAAACAGTACAAAGATATGCGCAGAACACACAACACAAAAAGAATGCTACTGAGGCATATGGATTTCTGTCTTAATAATCTACCTCTAATATTTGTAGCAGTCAGTAATAAGTACAATGTATGCTTTATTCCAGTCTTTATTCCTAAATAAATCTTAGCAACCAATGAATCAGTAAGTATTTATTGAGAAGTGGTTGCAGGTTGGTTTCCCTGGAAGCAAACTCTGTGATGGATAGTTGCAGGCAGGAATCTATTGAAGATCAAAACTTGTGAGGGAGTGAAGGTAACAGCACTGGATGGAAAGAGAAGCTGAACAGTTAAGTCACAACTTAGGCCTTTGATGATCCTAGATTCCATGTAGAGCCCTGCACTGGAAGAACTTCACCTCCAGAGAGAAACCTTCAGATGGAGGCAGGAAAACTGGGCCTTTTGTATCTCTCTCACCCTCAACAACAAGTTTTTGAATACAAGCTCTCCTCAGTAAAGAAAGCTCCAAAAGAATGACTCCTTGGAATGGTATTGAAGGTCTGGGTGACACGGCATAAAACTTACTAAAAACTTATTATGTATCTGCTCTGTGAAACCCCTGATATTAGTAAAATTATAGGGAACACAAATTGACATCCAGCAAATTCGTACTTACCCTTTGTGTCCCAGCCCAAATATTTACGAGGCCTGTGGAGATTTTCTAGACAAAAAACATTTGCTTCCCACTCTGTTTTCTCATCACCACTGTTTGTGGTAATCCTTATCAAACCCAATCACTCGTCATTGATTCCTGGTCTGTGTCCCACACTGGCCTATGTGTTCTTTGAGGGTAGGTTGCAATTTAGATGTCACTTTCCTAATGAAAATCTTTCAAAACACCCTAAGTAGCCATACTTCATTTGTGATTCTCAAGAACATCAAGCTTATGTTTCTACCTAGCTTTATCCTGACTCATAATTTTTAGGTTTATTTGCCTATTGTGAGACTACTGATGAAACCATCTAAATAAAACTAATCATTTAAATGTTGATGGTTTTATATTTGTATTGGATCTAATTAGTGACCTACAACAAATCAAATTTTGGTTATGTATTTAAACACTGCTGGAATTTAACAAAACTTCCATTTTTTATACCAAGAAGCCAGTTTCTGTATATATATATATATATATATATATATATATATATATATATATATATCTTGTTTATTTCCAAATCTCAATTTGAGGTATTTATTTCATGGCTGCTCCTTCTTTAAGACTATTTTTTTTTAGAAGAGTTTGTAAGTTCAAAGCAAAATTGAGGAGCATAGAAATTTTCCAGTTACCTCCTGCCCCCACACATGCTTGATCTCTCCCATGATCACCCCCACCCCCAGAGGTGTACATTTCTAATAACTGATGAACCTACAGGGACACATCAAAATCAATCAAAGTCCATAGTTTACACCAGGGCTTACTCTTGGTATTGTACATTCTATGAATTTGGACAAACGTATGATGACATATATCTATCATAGCATATCATACAGAGTATTTTTCATTGCCCTAAAAATCCTCTGTGTCCTATTCATCTCTACTCCTCTCTATACCTCGCAACCCCTGGAAACCACTGATTTTTCACTGTCTCCATAAATTTGCCCTTTACAGTACACTATATAGTTGGTATCTTATTGTATGTGCCCTTTCAATATTGGCTTCTTTCACTTAGTAATATGTATTTAAAGTACTTCCATGACTTTTCATGGCTTGATAGCTCATTTCCATTTAGCACTGAATAAATATTACATTTTCTGATTGCATCACAGTTTTCTCACCTACTGAAGGGCATTGTGGTTGCTTCCAAGTTTGGCAGTTATAAATAAAGCCATCATAAACATCTGTATTTGTGTGGACAGAAGTGACCAATTCCTTTGAGAGTGTGATTATTGAATCATATGGTTAGATTATGTTTATCTTTGTACAAAACTGCTAAACTGTCTTCCAAAGTGGCTGCATCATTTTGCATTTCCGCCAACAATGAATGAGGGTTCCTGCTGCTCCACATCCTTGCTAGCATTTGATGTTGTCAGTGTTCTAGAGCTTGGCCATACTAATAGGCGCATGGTGCTATCTCACTGTGGTTTTAATCTGCATTTCTATGATGACATATGATGTGGACCATCTTTTCATATTTGCCATCTGTATACCTATATTGGTTAAGGTTCACTAAGGTGTTTGGTCTACTTTTTAATCAGCTTGTTTATTTTTTTATTGTTGAGATTTAAAGTTCTTTGTATATTTTGGATAATAGTTCATCAAATGTGTCTTTGTAATTATTTACTGCCAGTCTGTAGCTTGCCTTATTTTCTTGATATTACTTTTGCAGAGTGAAAGTATTTTAGTTTTAATAAAGTTCAGCTTATCAATTATTTCTTTCATGGATCCTGTTTTTGGTGTTTCATCTTAATGCATTACCACATCCAATGTCATCTAGGCTTATTCTATTAATATTTTAGTTACTGATGCATTTACTTAAGTCACTTGCTTCAACCCCCAATTAATACATAATTAAGCTGTGAGTATTAGAAAGCATAATTGCCAAAGTGTTTGGATTTCTACAATTCAATGTTTCTCCTCTACAATCAGGATTTATAAAACTACTAAAACAGTAACTTTTTTAAAAAAGACAATCAGGGTAACTCATAGATATGTAAGAGTTTGTCTACTAGATCTTGTAGGTGATATTGCCTTTGGTCATTCAGAGGGAGTTAAATATCATAAATTGAATATATTCAACAGGTGTTTGAAATTTAGAAAGGGGAAATTGGAATCTTTTTTTTTTTCAGTACAGTCCCTTATTTCTTCATCTTTCTCTGCTACAGTAGTATATTTTGGCTGCAAAGCCCTCTGTCCACAGAGATAAATTTTCCTCCAGGTAAATTAGGCTGTTTTATTATTAAACACTCCCTCAGGGATCCCTGGGTGGCGTAGTGGTTTGGCGCCTGCCTTTGGCCCAGGGTGCGATCCTGGAGACCCGGGATCGAATCCCATGTCGGGCTCCCTACATGGAGCCTGCTTCTCCCTCTGCCTCTCTCTCTCTCTCTCTGTGTGTGTGTGTGACTATCATAAATAAATAAAAAAATTAAAAAAAACTCCCTCTACTATTGCTAAAAAGCCTCTAAGAGCATAAGTAGATTTAATGATATCAACAATTACTATATCTGAAATTTAGGTCATTGAAGCTGAGCTCAAGGTCAAAACCAGGCCAGTTTCTGATTTATAAACATTCACTTTGCAAAAAAAGTTTAAAAGGTCGTTGCCCACCTGGTGTGAGATTTCCTATCACCCATCACTCAAGCTTTGTGAAAAGCAATTCTTTGAATTCAGAAATGGAAACTGAATGATATGAAAATAGGAACACAAAAAGGAACTTGATCCTGAAGTCTAGGTTTGGGCTGGACGCATGACATGGTAGTCCACTTACCCCAAAATATCTTCCACAAACTGCTTGATATGCCTAAAATGACAATAATTTATTCAGTCTAACACAGGATAACACAATGGTTAAATGTTTTGACTCTAGAATCAAACAACCTGGATTCAAATCTCAGTTCTACTCTCACAAGGTATTTGTTATAAACACACTTTTATATTCTTCTGTGTTCATTTGCTCACCTGTAAAAAGTGATAATAAGAGGACTTGCCTCATTGGATATCTGTGGAACTAATGAATTCTTCTACAGAAATTGCTCAGAACCATGCCTAATATGTATGAAGTGGTATTAAAGATAGTATGTGAATTACTGTTATTGAACCATGCTTCTATCATCTCTATTTTTTAAAATTTATTTATTTGAGAGAGAGTGAGAATGAGAGAGCACAAGCAGGGGGAGCAGCAGAGGGAACAGCAGAGGGAGAAGGAGAAGCAGGGCCCCATGTGGCTGATCCCAGGATCCTAGGTTCGTGACCTAAGCCAAAGAAAGGCAGACTGAGCCACACAGGTGCCCCTGTCATCTCTTTAGTAACAAATTAACTGAGGCAATAGAAATTCTAATAGAAGGAAAGAAGGGAAGAAGGAAAAACTAGAGTGATATAGAATGAAGAAATATTTATTCAGAAGTGAAGGAAGGTACAAAGTGAAAGAAGGAAAGGCACCAGAAGAAAAGTACAGAGTGGGATGTGGCATGGTGTCAAGAAACATTTAACCTGATCATTAAAATCTTGGCCATGACTGAAATTATATCGGAAGGAAACAGCCACTTCCTTACCCTTCTATATCTTCCTTTCTTTTGCACAAAATGAACCAGTGAGTCTTAAGGTGCAGAACTCAATCTAGGGCTAAGGCCTTCAAAGATCTCTCAGATAATATGAGCCAAATGTTTTTAACATTGTTTCTATTGCAAATCTAAGTTTAAATTATAACTAGGATTTCACAATTCAAAGTTTGGATATAGTCTTTTGCCAAACCTTATGTAACTCCAAGCAGAAATCTGTGGAAAAACCTCCATATGAAGCCCAAGGAATAGAAATACAATGAAAAGGACAAGAGTCCTGATGACAACAGCTGATACACAGAACCCAAAATGGAAATATAAAAACCATCTGTTAAAAATTCACGTTTGATGAGTTGCAAGCCACTGGGACTTTTTAGGGCTTTACTATCTAAGCATGGCTGGAACTGCACTGGTTGCTGGATGCTCAGAGAAGAAGCCGACTCCAGTTTACCTGGAGCTTGGGCACTAGTAGTTAAGCGGAAGCAAGAATAAAGGGAAGATGACCATTAAGTAGCCCTTCTCAGAGAGCAACACAGGAGAAAGAGGAAGGAGGCTGAACAGATCTATTTCCCTAAGAGTGCAGATTCTGATACCTTAGGCCAAAGGGAGAGCCATTTCAAACAAGGTCATGTTAAAGCAAGAAGAGAGAAACTCTTTTTCCAAAAATTATGTAACTCAAGCTTTCTAAGAATCTCTAAGCTTCTTATATTGAGCACTTAGTCTGTGCCAGAATGAAGGCAGATCACTTACATGTAATATCTTACTTAATCATTATTAAAAAATTTTTTGATTGACTGATTTTTTTAGTCCATTTTATAGATAAGGGAACTGAGAACCACAGTGAATAAGATAGTAAGTGGTTTTAATAAGGTCACAAAACTGTTTTGTGGTGAAACTTCAAATTCCTCATTAGAACCTGAAAAGCAATATAGTTTATACTAATAATAGGATATTCCATAAAATTTTTTGTTCTCTATTTCCCAAGCAAAGAAAGAAAAAGTAATAATAACAATTTAGAATTTCACCAGGAAACTCAGACTTGTTTCAAACATAATAAACTTCTGCAATTTCAGATACACTGATGATTCTTAGAGGCAAATAATCACCTCTTGCATATATAATTCAGTAAATTATCTCTCCCAAGTAGATAGCATTACAAAGCTTTGTAACAGATCATGTGAGTTAGTAGATTCAGAAAAAAGTTTATTTTTTCTTTAAAAAAATAAAACTACTTAAAAAAGTGATATAGTCTTGTTTCCTTTCCCAATACATATGATTTCACAGATGCTTATGTACACACACACACACACACACACCCTCTTACATCTACTCATCTCCTCAAGAGAGACAAGAGTCCATTATAAACACATTAGATTAATTTAGCCCTGTCTTTTCTGTATCGTTAACTTGTTTTATTCTGGCTGTCTATATGTCAGTGTACATTAACTTCTAAGAGAAAAATTAGAATATCCATCCCAAAGCTTAGCTAAACTTCATCATCATTCTTCCTTGACAACTCGGTTCTTTGACCCCTTTTTAATCTATGTCCCAAGTTTACAGTTAGAGAAAGAAGCAAGAGGGTGAAGTTGATGTTAAGTAAGAAAGCATTTTTGTCTTTCCAGTGTATAAAATCATTAACTTCAGGAACCAGAATAGGGTATAAAATGCCATCTTTTAATATTATTTTCAAAGATTTTTTTCAAGCAAGCCAGCATAAAAATAGAAATGGTGCAAGCAGACTGATGGAGACATATCAGACATGTAATTAAAGCTATAGGTGTGCAGAGTACTGTCAGCCCAGACATGTATTGTCACTGATAAAGAAAAAAGAAAAGAGCTACAGACTTTTAAAAAATCTTTTACCAGTTAAATATATCAAAAATATTTCCAAGACTTTGGAAATGTTGTACAATATGTGTCAAAGAGAAGTCTCATTCTCTCTACAGCTCTGCTTAATGTTTTATGTTCCCATCACTTCTGTTCCCTCCTCTTTTGGTGATATACATGTTGTGTCTGTGGACCTAAAGGGAAAAATCATGTAAACACAATGTCTGCATTGATATTTTTATAGTTTGTCCAGAGTGAAGACAGCATCTATTGAGTGTGATGCTATTCCATGGCAGTGTATCAGTGAGAGACTTTGTAAAAAAGAAAGGCTAGATGCTAAGTTCCTATTCTGCCTACTAGGTAAATTATGTATATTGCCTATTTTTTAAAAATTCTAATGCCCCAGTTAGATAAAAAATTAGTAATTAAAAGATTTTATGTCATTTTTTAAAATGCCATGACTGGATGTGAAATGGGATAGCCATTCATTGACCTTGTGTGAAATTCCCATTTGGAAAATACTGGAAGTTAATTAATGCAATATTATTCTATTTTATTTTATCAATTTTTAATTTAAATTCATTTTAGTTAACATATAATGTATTATTAGTTTCAGGGGTAGAATTTAGTGATTGACCAGTTGCATATAACATCTAGTGCTCATTACATCAAGTACCGTCTTTAATGCCCATCACCCAACTGCCCTGTCCCCCCACCCACCTCCTGTCCAGCAACCTTCAGTTTGTTCCCTAGAGTTGAGTTTCTTATAGTTTAGGCCTCTAGAATATGCCATTAATTGAGATTTTACAAATCTAGCATTTACATGGAAGGCAACGAAGATAGCAAATATTTGACTAAACTAAATGATCCTTTGGTCAGAAGTGACAAAAATCCAACAAGGCTAGTTTAAACAATACTGAGGAAAGCAATGAAAAAGAATGATTATTGAGAACTTTCTGTATTCTAGGCATCTAGCTAAGTATTTCTCATATATTAGCTCTCAGAGAATATCCCATGGAGCAATGACTATTGTTATCTGTTTCTTGACAGATGAGGAAATGAGGCTTAGAGAGCTCAAGGTACTTGTCCACACCCACAGCTAGATAGTGATGGTTTGAGTTTAGAAATGAGATAGTTTGATACTGATGCCACTGGGAAAGAAAGGAAATGTAGTAGAAGAAAACTAGAGATGTTCACAAATCAAAGGAAGAACATAACAATGCCTCACAAAGGCAGGAAAGAGGACAGGAAATAAAATCAAGAATTCTTTTTCACCAAAATCTTCTTGTATCCTCTCCTCTTATACATTAGCAATGACCACATGTCAAGGAGAGCAGGCTCCCAATTACCTACTTTCACTACTAAACTGGAAAGGACACAGCCTCACTATGACCAGTACCCAGCATTAGAACATTCTAGGGAAAGGTCTATGAATACCTGCCCTTGGCCATGACACTATGCTGGTGAAATGCTACAAATGGTCCATTTGCAGGTTTGAAGGAGGTGGGAAGTGTTTGGAGCCATCATGGAATCTCATGTAGGGAATTGGGAAGGAGAGGTTCCCCCAAAAAAAGAAAAGTAAAAGTGCTGTTAACAGAGAAAATAAAGATGATTGTATTAGAATGGAAATAACAGTGGGTGTCCATTATGCTTGGGCTCAGGTTCTAGATTCCAGCTTTGGCTTAAGTTTGATGTGTCAGGGGTCTTGGGGAATACAAATGTCTTTGCAAATGTCTTGGCATTCCCCATGTCTTTTAAATTGTCTATAAAAGAATAGTCATTCCTATCCAACTTATTTCACAATCCTTTCCAATAAGAGAATGTTTTTAAAAAAATAAAAACCATTCATGTGATTTATGATCATTTCAACAAGGCAATACTTTGTACTATTTATGGAGATAAAAATGTTTATGAACTTAGTAAATTGTGTACAAGATTTTGGCTTGCTGAAGAGACAATTTCTTTCAAGGGCTTTAATAATACCGCATAAAATACCAAACTCCAAGTGTGAAATGTATACTAAATATAATTTTAATTTTTTTTATGAAAGTAGATATAGAAAGCCTTTAGCTGACAGTAAATCCTATTAACACTTTTCATACTTCTATATTAAAATAATCATAACAAAATCTTCTATACACTTTTCACTAAATATTTTTGTAATTTACTCTTTAATTCATCTATGCATGTACTTACTTGTTCATCCAAGGTGTATTAAACTCCTACCACAATGAGCTCAAATTAATAAGTCTGACTCTGTTAATAAAGACACAGCCACTAGGCTCTGTTGATTTCACTCTAACAAATCTTACTAGTAAAAATGACCTCAAATTTGTCTGCTTTACTGATTCTAATAGTCTTGCTCTGCCATCAAATATAATTTTCCCCCCGAGGCAATGAGAATTTCATAATAAAAGTTTAATTTTCTAGAATCACAGGTAGCCTGTGATTTTGTTTTACATGTTACCTTAGCATTCTACCCAAAACTTGGTAGGTCAAACACCATACTACTAGATGGCTCAGCCCATATCAGTCCACTGGAAGAGTTAAAACATGTTTTAACAGAGAAGAGACAAACTCTCCCCCTGGGTTTGAGAGTTTCAAGAGATAATCGGACATTTATAATAACAATTTAAAAATTCCTTGAACCATTTCATTCTTCTAACCCCTCCTAAAATTTACCTAATCATGAGGGTAAATGTCTACTCAAAGAATTAAAATGAGGAAAAAGCATTCCTTGCTATCTCAATTAGTAATATCCAACCTAGGAACAGAAATAACAGCAAAACATAAACATCCTTTCTATTTGTTTCATGCACTATCATTAAACACCCAAGATTATGTTTGCCCATTTCCATAATACTAAGTCTTTTCTTATACATAAATGACCCACATAAATATTATTTTTCTTTACTCAGTGGTTCAAGAAAAACTTCATTTCCACTGCCAATTCTTGCATACATGTCACCATATAAATAAACAGTTCCTATGGATAACTTTACATGTCACATAAGCAGACCTGCATATCTTGAAAGAATAGGTATAAATATTGAGGCCCACTGGGTCCACATTAACAGGGAATCAAAATAGGATTAGAAAGAAACTTCTACAACTCAGAAAGTTCAGCATTGGTTTCTCCCATAGTGACAGGGGTCAGAATAGCCAGTGCATCGTCCTGTCTTTTAAACTTATTTTACTCAGTGGCTGGGAAGAAATTACAAATACACCTTGAAAGTAAAAATAATTCTGAAATCAAAAAGAACCACCCAAATGAAATTTGATGTGAAAGCTCCTGACCCCATTTGGCAGAATAGAAACCTCTGCTCAGATTTGGTTATCTCTAAGGCAAATCCCCTAGAGTAGTCCAATCTATGTTCCCAGAACATTTAAATTTAGAATGTAATTTACACAGGAGCCCTCCAAATCTGACACATTCAGAAGCTCTCACTGAGTGGAGTCATATTTGTATTCAGCACTGGAAGATGCTAACTGCTACTTGCTAAAGTGGTGCAATTTGCTGAAATTTCTATTTTAAATCCAGCATCCTTTATTAAAGAAGTTAGTATGTGGCATTGTGTTCTTAGTTACCTGCCAAAAGGCAACCCCCATTTTCTGGAAGTAGCTGACAGATGCTTCCTTCATGATAGAACCTGACTGCCCATCAATGTGTTTTAAGATGTCCTGTTGAAAGTTGGGCTTTCCCATCAGTTTTATGCATCTCTCCTGACAAAGGAGAAACTGTAATGATAAAAAGAAGCTACCAGAGAAGGGAAAGAGCATATTGTCTTCTACTTGAAACTGAAGACTGCTATGTTTGTTTCTACATCCCCAAAAAGCAGCTGAAATCTAAAAAGAAAATGGGAACAGATTTTTCTTAAAAGTATTTCAAAAGAGTGATAAGCAGAGAGGAGAGCTTATCATTCAGAATAGAATTTCCAAATGTCTGAGTATCATGTCCATTTCTTTTTTTATAATTTTTTTAAATTTTTATTTATTTATGATAGTCACACACAGAGAGAGAGAGAGAGAGAGGCAGAGACACAGGCAGAGGGAGAAGCAGGCTCCATGAACCGGGAGCCCGACGTGGGATTCGATTCCGGGTCTCCAGGATCGCGCCCTGGGCCAAAGGCAGGTGCTAAACCACTGCGCCACCCAGGGATCCCTTATGTCCATTTCTAAGAGTGTTCTCTGACATGCTCTGTCCCTGCCTACTCACTCAGTATCCACACTGTCAAAACTCCTACCTCTCCTGACATCCAGGCTTGCAAGACACAAGGCAAACCCTTCCTCCAGCAAAACCGACAAGGAGTGAAAGTGTCCCTAGGACTTCAAGTCTCCACAGAAGTGGCTCCTCCTCAGAGAAGGCCTTCCCTCACATGCAGACTTGATTAGCTCTCCCATTATAGGTTTTATTGGAATCCTGCACTTTTCCTTCATACTACTTATTCTGATTGCACAAATGCCATTAAATGATTATTTATGATATTATTTGCTTACTGCAGATAGTTTGAAGGAAATGAATAAGCAAATGTCACTAAAGCGTGGGGAAATACCTGGGTTAAAACTATGAGAAATTTAATTATTTAGTATGCTTTTCTACAAAACACCTAATAAAACAGAAGAAAAAGGAAGAAGGAAACAGCAGAGTGAGAGAGAGAAGAAGGGAGTGAGGGAGAGAAAAACAGATTCACCTGAGGGAATAGCCCATGGTAAATACAGTTTAAGATGATGGTGCATCTGGAGTTAAAACAATGTGACCACATCTGGATTCCCTCTCTCTTTTCTGAGCTCTGTTTCTACAGGTTGGCTCCTTTTGGTGGCCTTGCTTCATGCTTTCATGCTTACTGGTTAGTGCAAATAAAAGAGTCTAGTGCAAAAATAAAGAGTCTGCTTCTTTAACAGCAGCTGAAGTCATAGAATTGAGTCCTTTTGGCCATGAGTTGACTTGGCACATGTGCCCATCCTTGAGCCAGTCACTGTGGCAGGGATTTGTGGACATGCTAATTAGCTTAAGCCAATCAAAACTCATTCTCAGAGCCAAGCATAGGCTATTCCTTTCCAAATCTCATGCTTGGAAAATTCAGGGAACTATTCAAAAGATCAAAAGTAAAAATGGATGCTCTGAGCACAGGAAACAAATGTTTGCATCAATGACCTATTACATTTTGCACTGGAAGCCACAACAAGGTTTTCCATGGAGAAATAGCTAATCCAGATTCAGGTTTTTAACTGGCATCAATGTGAAATAGGTATCAAGGGAAGAGCATATTCAAAAAAGCACTGAATTCCAGTTCATTGAAACAAAATGCCTAACTCCATTTCCCCGTATTTTAGAGAAGGTGTCAAAAACTAGGCTACCTTTGAGCAGCCTTTGAGCTGCAGCCTTTTACTAATGTAAAAGCTGCAACTCAAATAGATGCATCCACCTAATTTACTACGGACTGAATATTTATGTCCTCCTCCAAAAATTCATGTGTTGAAACCTGGTCCACAGTATGATGGTACTTGGAAGTAGCCTTCTGTATGTGATTAGGTCATGGGGGTGGAGCCTCATAAATGTGATTGGTGCCATTATAAAAGGGACCGCAGAGAGCATCCTTGCCCCTTCTGCCATGTGAGGGCACAGTGAGAAGATGGCTGTGATCCAGGATGTGGGCCCTCACCAGACACCAAATCTTGTACTTCCTGGCTTCTAGAACTGTGAGAAATAAATGTTTAGTCGTCAGTCTATGGTATTTTTGCTATAGCAGCCCTAACAAACTAAGACATAATTCCAGTACTATTTGTGCTACACACAGGAAGAAGGGGAAACTTTCCTATCTCAGCTGATGTCACACCAACTAAAAAAGTTTATCAGTTAGCTTTGCTGCATAAAAATTCACACCAAAAGTTAACGGTTTAAATAGCAACCAAATATTCAGCACACAATCTTATAGAATGCAATTTGAGCTAGGCTTAGCTAATTTGGGCCTACAGAGTTAACCTTAGCCAGGAGTCACTAAAGCCAGCTATCAGGTCATATGGGGTCCCTTATTTCTCCTTAATGTTATCTATCAATGTTCAGTAGGTTATCCCAAGTTTACAAACAGAGCAGCAGTCTTCCAGGGGAGGAAGAAACCAAGAACCAATGTGCAAGTGCTTTTCAAATTTCTAGTTACATCACATTTGCAAATATCCATTGGCTACATCAAGCCACATGGTCAATGCCCAAGTTAGTGTGAGAAACCAGTACTCAGAGGCATGGAGAGAGGAATATGTGAACAAACTGGGGATATCTTGACAAACAATCTACCACAGTGACCAATAATTTGACCCAAAGTATTAACCACAGGATCGCTTCTTACTTTTAAACTTGAAAAAACATTATTTCTAAGTACGACTTCATAAATTCTTAGTGCTGTCAGGATTTAGAATAGTATTTCTTATTCAGACAATTACCCTAAGACTCCAGTTCTGGAACATTGGAGGGATAAGTTTTCGCTTTACTATCTCACTTAACATCACTGCATTAGCCCTCTCTGACACAAATATTCACAACTACACTGCTAGTAAAATTCATAAGGCTTTTTTTTCCTTAGCTAAAAAATATAACATAGAAATTATAATTAGTGCTAATTTAATTTAATTCTGATCTTAATATTATCAGTGTTGTTTTCATTATTAATCTGCACTCACCAGTTTCAATCAATTCTCAACAGTGAATCTCAATCTAAAAGCTCATGATAACCTGTTCAACTTGCAAATCAGGTACGATTAAGTTCCTGACAATAACAAAGTCTACTAAAAACTCCATGAATCGGGTAAATTAATATCTATCTTAATGAAGCTGAGAAAGTATTAAATCAAGAAATCTAAAAACCCAACTTTCCTTTTTAGCCATGAGGGAATGACAAGGACCAGATTTACTTTCTCACTTGAAATAACTAAAAACCATAGAAAATGTATGAAAGAATAATTTTCAGATTTCAGACAACAGGTAGTGCAGGACAGTGATCCTTTAGAGAAAGGAAACATACAAACTAAATCTACTATTTCCCACTTAGTGACTGAAGAGAGTTTCCGGGTTGCAATACAAGGGAAGAGAACCCAAACAGAGCCTAGAGTCTTCCTGATTTAGAGAGAGAATTGAGAATTCAGAAAGGCCATGGTGACTAGAATTTATAGGGCAGAGTATCAGAGAGGACAGGTATACAGATGGGTGAAAACTAGAAAGAGAACGGGATGGTGGGAGTTTCAAAGATTGCAAAGTTCCTCTCATGTCTTCAGCAGAGCACCTAAGGCCAAGTAAAGAACTACCAAAAAGGAGCAGATGAAATAATCTGTAGGGTTCACAGAAAGCTTGGAGGGGTTTGTGTTCTCATCAGCTAGAGTGGAAAAACCTTGTGATACATGAGTAGGGTACTGGGGCGGGGAATAGCCCTAGGTTAAAGATTTCTCTGGTTATGCCTAAAAAGGCTTAAGAGCAAGCTGTAAAAGAATCAAACTGTTTCTAAGCAATTGAATTACATTCCAGAATATGATCAAGAATATTTATAAAAATGCAAAAATATCCAAGGTTAAATTCAATTCTTCATTCCAAAAAATTATTAAATTTAAAAAAAATTATTAGGCATGGAAAGAAGCAGCAAAATCCACAATAAAGGGGTAAAACATTAATAGAATCAGGAATGTAAATGGCACATGATAAATTGGTAAACAAAGACCATAAAACAGTTGTTGTAATTCTAATCCATATAACTAATGTCCATACATTAAAGAGGATAAAGGAAATCATGAGCTCACCGAAGTTTTTCATAGAAATTGATTTTAAAATTTATATAGAAAATCAAAAGACCTACTGTACCCAAAATTATTTTAAATAATTGTTAGAAAATTATTCTAGCTGATTTTAAGATTTACTATCAAGCTACATAATAAGACAGTGTGCTAGTGATATAAAGATAGACAAACAGACCAGGGGAATAGAACTAAATTATACCCACATGTACATTGTTATGATCGTTGACAAAGATGCCAATGCAGTTAAGTGGGGAAAGGATAATATTTTCAACAAATGGTGATAAAAATATATATACCATAACCCTTACATCATTTATAAAAATTATCTAGAAATAGACCAGAGACTTAAATGTAAGAGATAAAATTATTTGAGGAAAGGAAAAGGGACATTGGTTTTGCAGAAGTTTCTTAAATGTGGCACAAAAAGCCTAAACTATAATAGAAAAAATGTTTAGGGGCACATGGCTCAGGTGGTTAAACTTCTGCCTTCAGCTCAGGTCATGATCCTAGGGTCCCTGGATCACCCTTCATCAAACCTGCTTCTCCTTCTCCTCCCCACTTGTGCTATCTCAGTTGCTATCTCTGTCTCTCTCTCTGAAATAAATAAATAAAGTCTTTAAAAAGAGAGAAAAATCAATAAATTAGACTTCATCAAAATTTTTAAACTTTGGTTTTCAAAAGACACTGTCATAACAATAAAAAAGCAACTCAATGTTTATGGGGAATATTTTTGAAACACATATCAACAAAAGACTTGTATCTAGAATATAGAATAAACTCCTGCCACTCAATAACAGGAAAATTTGAAGAGATGCTTCACCAAAGAAGATATACTGATGGCAAATAAACAGATACAAGTCATTTTGAGAAATGTAAACTAAGACTACAATAAGACAGTAGGACAGATCCACAAGAAAGGCAAAAATTAAAAAGATTGATCATATCAATTGTTGGCAAGGATGTGGAGCAACTGAAACTCTCAAACACTGATCATGGGGATATAAAATAGTTAAGTCACTTTGGGAAACAGTCTGGTAGGTTTCTTTCTTTCTTTCTTTCTTTCTTTCTTTCTTTCTTTCTTTCTTTCTTTCTTTTTCCTTTTCCCCTAATAATCTTAGTCCTAATTTATGTCATTGAACCAACTTTGATTTAAAAAAAATCCAAAACAAAAACAGGAAATGTAGGAAGAAGTAGAGGAGTAGAAGTGTTTTTCCCTATTTCTACCACTGGGTGCAACTGAAATTCCCAGACATATATACAACAAACATGAGAAGACCAAAATGTAGAGAGAAAAGATAGATGAGCTAGAGGCTATAGGACTCAAGCAAGGAATGACTCAGTGATAAGTCTCCTGGTTTTCTTTTCCTTTTTTAAATTAATGAATTAATTGTTTTATTGAAGTATAGTTTTTGTTTTTGTTTGGGTTTTTTTGTGGGTTTTGGGGGAGTAAGCGGCCTGGCTAACAATAGTTTGGCAGTTTCTTTAAAAAATACATCTACCAAATGATCAAGCCATTACATACCTAGGTGTTTATCCCAAATAAATAACAGGATATGTCAAAATAAAGACTTGTATATGAATTTTTCCTGGTAATAGACAAAATGTGGAAACAATCCAAATGCTCATCAACAAATACATGGATCAACCAGGTATCATAGGTCTATCCATTCAATGAAATATTACTCATCAATGAAGGAATCGACTATTGAAAAATACATCAACATGGATGAATCTCATATAATTAAACTAAAAAAATACATAATGTACAATCCCACCTATATAAAATTCTAGAACAAATTGATCCATAATGATAGCAGGCAAAACAAAGCTAGTAATGTGTTCTTTTTATTTGCTGAATATATTCTATTGTACAAATATAGCATGATTTGTTTATCTACTCATTTTTTGATGAAGGGTTATTTCCAGTTTGGGATTATTAAGAATAAGAATATTATGAATTTTCTTATACAAGTGATTCTGTGGACAAATGTTTTCATTTATCTCAGTAAAAAACCCAAGTGGAATTTCTGGGCTGTGTAATAAGTATTTGTTCAATCTCACAAGATATTGCTAAAGAGTTTCTGAAGTGGATGCACCATTTCCATTCCCTGAATGAAACTGAATATATGAAATATATGAGTTTCAGTTCTCCACATCCTCATCAACAGTTAGTGTTGTCAGTCTTTTTCATTTTCACCATCCTAGTGAGTGTGAAAGGGTGTTTCATCATGATTTCAATTCAAATTCCTCTGATGACTTATGATGTTAATAAATTTTCATATGCTCTTAATTCATTCATATGTTATCTGATGTGGAGTACCCAAGTCTTGCCCATCTTAATTGGGTTAGTTATACTTTGATATTTATAGAAGTTCTTTATATATTCTCAGTCTCAGTCCTTTGTCAGATGTATATGCTATAAATATTTTCTCCAGGCTAGTTTACCTATTTATTTCCTCAATGGTGTGTTTTGATAAGTACGTATAATTTTGATACTAAAAATTATAATTTTTTTTACAGTTAGTACTTTTATGTGAAACCTAAAAACATTGCAAGATGTACCATATTCATAAATTGGAAGGTTAAATATTGTTAAGATGTCAGTTGACTATATTGCTCTCTGGGTTCAACATAATCCTACTGCAAAATACAGCAGTTTTTTGAAGAAACTCACAAGTAAATTCTAAAATTTTAAAGAAAATGCCAGCTATATACCTCTAAGCATCAGATTAGTATTGAAAAAAGAGAACTAGTTTAAATCACCAATACCATTTTATTTTTTTAACTTTTTAAAAAGATTTTATTTATTTATTTCAGAGAGACAGAGAACATTAGCACAGAGAGAGGCAGAAGAAGAGGGAAAAGTAGACTCCCCACTGAGTGTGGAGCCCAATGCAGGGCTTGATCCTAGGACCTCAGAATCATCAATGGAGGTGAAAGCAGATGCTTAACCAACAGAACCACCCAGGTGCCCCCCAATACCACTTTATCTTAATAATTGCTATAAAATCACAGTAATCAAGCCAGTATGATATTTTAATGAGGACAGAAAATAGATCATGGGACATTATAAAGAGTTCATATTTTGACACACATAAATATGGTCAATTGATTTCATCAAGACTCCTAGTCAGTTAAATGGGGAAAGAAAAAGGATCTTGAACAGTGTTAGAAATCTTAGGTGTACATAAGGAGAAAAACAAAACAAAACAAAACAAAAACCTTGATCACACTGTATTCCCAAGAAGTGATTTAGAATGGATAGCGAAGGTAAACTTAAAACATAGAACAATAAAGCTACTACAAGAAAACAGGAGAAAATCTTCATGTTCTTGAAATAGGCAAAGATTTCTTGGACAGAAATCTTAATTATACTTTTTCAAATTCTTCCCAGGCTATGGAATGAAACAGATTGGATTCATTCATCTGAGCTCATTTGTACATGATGTATAAAAGGTGTAAAACATGGCCTCTCAGAAAACAGCAAGAGAATATTTGGATAAACTAATCTTAAGAGGAATTTAGTACATAAGATTAAGAAGAAATTATATTGAAGCAGAAGAAACCTCCCCAGGTGCCTTTGTAATAAAAAGACTGCTTTCTTACTTTTGGGGCACCTGGGTGGCTCAGTCAGTTAAGCACCTGCCTTCAACTCAGGTCATGATTTCAGGGTTCTGGTATCAAGCCCCACATCAGCTTCCTGCTTCTGCTTTTGCTTCTTCCTTTGCCTTCCCCCCTACTTTTATCTCTCAAATAGATAAATAAAATCTTTAAACAGGAGACTGCCTTCTTACTTTTAAGTTGTATCTTGCTGCATGAATAGTTATGCTGCAGTGACTAATGTACTGTGGAGACCTTCCAGGACTGATCTGCATTATTAGGGTTAATGAGTGAGATTTCCTGGAAAGAGAGGTCATTTCCCAATGTCAATCATCTGATAAGAGGTGGGTCATCAGGTAGGAAACAGGAACCAGGAGGCATGGTGAATTTTCTACTTTTCTTGGTTTAGATAGAGACCAAGAATTTATCAAGCAATGGCAAGTACCTAGTACATGGTGTCTCATTTAAATCTTTGCAGTCTTGGGCGGTGGCCTAGCAGTTTAGCACTGCCTTCAGCCCGGGGTGTGATCCAAGACCTGGGATAGAGTCCCGCATCGGGCTCCCTGCATGGAGCCTGCTTCTCCCTCTAAATGTGTCTCTGCCTCTCTCTCTCTCTCTGTCATGAATAAATAAATAAAATCTTTAAAATAAATAAATAAATAAATAAATAAATAAATAAATAAATAAATAATAATTCTTTGCAGTCTTTAGAAGACACAACTAATCTAACATGTATCTGTCCAACTGAGTTCAGAAATGGGTTCAAAAATCTTATTGCATATAATGGCTTAAATGATAACCACATATTAGACTTGGCATGTAATATTATATGTTGGCAAACTGAATTTAAATAAAATATTTTTAAAAACTCAGGGACATTCCTGGTCTAAATGATTAGAAGAGGTCTCCTAAGTGGTATGTTTTAAGATAGTATCTATTAGGTGAAGTCCAGCTGTCTCTCTTTCCTAGGGAGAAACATAGAGAAGATTTTTCACATGGATGGTACAGACATTAGAGGCTCAAGAAAACAAATTATAACATTCCAGACTTCTGACACTCTGTATTGATTGGTTTTGGTTATTTCCTAGATTTTAAAAAATTTTACATTTTAGCTCGGTCTATGCAATGCAATATTCATTTCCCATCTTCTTTCTGCCTTCCTAGCAAAACCCTGTTCTGTTGTATAACCTAACCTATTTCACATTGCCTTGTGCTTCAGACAGTCTATTGAGTCCTGATTGGTCGAAAATAATTATGGACAGTCTCAATTTTGTTATCAGTGATTGGTGTTTGGATAGGTATGTGATACAGGCTGGCCGATGAGACACAAAAAATCTGAGGGCATCTAAGAAAGACTCCCTTACTCTTTAAAAGGAACACATGAAAAGCTAGTTCTCTACTTCCCCTGAATATCCTCATGCCTAGAAATGACTTCTGAAATTGTTGCAATTATCTTGTGACTCTAAGTGACACCAAACTTAAGAAGATGAAACTTGATGATATCACTGAATCTCTGATCATATGGTGCTGTAGATCTGCCTTCCTCTGGATTTCTTGATATAGTCCCATAAATTAAAGTAACTTTGAGTACAAAGTTACCATTTCTTGCTACTAAAGCCACTCTAAATAATATCCTTTTTTATTAAAAAATTCTCATCCCTATCCCCATTTTAACAATTAGGCCATGGGGATATATGAAACGGGCTTTGGTTCATAAGTGATCTGAGTTAAAAGTGGAGTAGAACAGTTTCATGCCTTTCTGTCCCTGTCCTCACTTTGCCCAAAGACAGTGCCAACTTTGGAGAGTTTCAGTTTTAATTAAGGAAGACACTATTTCTGCTCAGACCTCCAAATCACACTAACGAGATCATTCTCTGGCAGTTCAGCCTTTCTGCACGTGGCCATTCTGCTCCGTAGCAGTAAGTAGGAGGGAGAAAAGAAAGCTACATAGATGTCTGCTGGCTGAGCAGGTACTTATCCAGGGAAGGAAAGTCAGCTTCATTAAACAATGATTATCAGATTCCAAAAAGTCACTCCTATATTTGCTTTTGTGTTTTAGAAGTTAGAACATTTAGGAGGCAAGATGGTTTTTATTTTAAACTTTCTTTTTTTTTTTTTTAAACTTTCTTTTTTGATGCTAATCACTAAATAACATTTTTTCCTTCTGGCCTGAGGTTTTCCACATTTGGTCTCTGTCTTCTTTTTGGCTTAATTAATTGGAGCCAGAATACCTTTCCCATCTGCCCTGTGTTACCCACTGATTTTCAGAGCAATCTTACAGAGGTGAAACAAGAACAAGAATGTGGTTCTTGGCTGAATGTGGTTCTTGGCTGATGTAGCAGCCGAGGAACTAGAAATCTGGTGGCTGGAGATATTGCTGGCTAGAGACCACATTATGAACATTCATAGGGAACCAATGGACTCCCCACACTGCTCTTACCCTACAAAACTCTGGTGTGTCCCAGCAAGTGAAGAGGCCACATCTGAACATGTTTACACATCCTAAGGTTAATCCTTTCACATACTGATGATAGTTATCATTCATATTGGCCCTAAGTGCTTTCAATTCAGCATTCCACTTATAGTAATGGTCCATCTTTGAACACTGAGTATGTGCCAGGCACTATGCTACCTGTTTTGCAGGTGATTAATCTTATTCAGTCCTCACAGCTGTCTTGCATAGCAGAGATTATATTTCTTTTATACCTGAGAAACTAAGTAAAGGAGAGTAATCTGCCCAGAGTCCCATACAATCTAAGTAGCATAGCCTATATTTCACTTTAGTCCTATCTGACTCCTAAGCCAATTCTCTTAAGCACTAAACTTCTTTCTTTTTGTTTGGCATACCTCTCCCAAATATATGTCCCTGAGGGTATATACTCAACAATTAGCTCAAACTAAGTAGGCACACAAATGCTCAATACCCAGTTGCTGTTATTAGTATGGGATAATGTGAATAATATAGGAAAAAAAGCAATTTTATTGATCCAGAAACAAATCTGGCTGAGTAACTCCTGTCTATGATGAAATTATCTTAAGTATGGCACTTATCTTGGTTATTTAAAATACAATTTTCATTAATCTAGGTCTAGGAGTTGGTGGCTATAATAGCTGCTTAGCCAAACTGTTCTTGGTAACAGGCTGAATCTAATTTGTGCCTTTGTCTATTGAAAAGAACATTAATTGATTAGTAGGTCACCCTATTACAGTGTTAATAAATGGGAAAACCTTGAGAGTCTACTGTTGGCAATTCAGTTCACATTGTTTTTTCATTAGTGTATATCAACAACTAGAATCTAAGGTTCTTGTGAGACTAAGATTGTCCTAAACGATGAGCCCTTTGGTGGCAAGAACTATGTCCAATTTATCTCATTTCCCCCAAGAAATAACACACTGCCTGGCACATAGAAAATACTCAATAAATATTTGTTAAGTTGAATAAAATGTTTTACTTAGGTGGAATGAAAGTACATTTTATTTCTATAATGAAAATAATTTTTAATATAAGTATAAAGGGACTTTTAGCTGAATTTCTATTTTAAATGTATTTTGTGAGTCTGATATTAAAAGAGAATAGAGGTTGGCAAGTCAGGAACATGTGCTCAGGTCTTACTTCTTTACTAAGAATTTTTTGATTCTGAATAAAATGACTAACTTCCTAATCCTGTTTTCATAGAAATAATATAGAAAATAATACCTCGTGGAGTTATGATTAGAAAGATAGACATAACAGTTCATTCAGATTATATAATCTATATGTGTAATATATGTATAATTACATATGTATACATACATATGTATACATATACATATGTATATCATATGTATATCACATGATGACACAATATATAACACCATAGCACGGTGTGTTTGGTCTTTTTTTCTTTTTTTGTAGTAATCAATTCTAAAATCTCAATGATCTACAGTAATGAATATTTACTTCTTGCTCACTTTACAGGGGGGCTTTGAGATGTAGGCTATAGTTCTGCTCTAGGTTGGATATAGACCTATACCATGTGTCACCCAGAACCCAGGCTGAAGGACCTACCTGAAGGCTCATGGAAGAGAGAAGAAACACAAAGGACTAGTAGAAAGTTGCCATGTTTCTAAAAGCTTTTCCCATTTAGTTGTTCACATGGCCAAGCCAAAATCAGCGCGTCAGGAAGCATCCTCATCTACAGGGAGAGAGGAAATTAATAATTTGACTAATTATGTCTACTATGATGTATTTTAACCTACTATATGTATATATGATGTACTATAAAGATGAATTTTAAAATTTAGTTTCCTTTTTCATTAACAATCAAACCAACCACGCACCTCTTGAGTGTTAGCTATGTTCCAGACATTGTGCTGGTGGCTAGGAGCCACCGGATTTAATTCTGTTCTCAAGGAGCACAAAAATGTTTCCTAATTTTTACAATCTTAGTCTGGTACTATTGTGTTCCAAGCTATGCAAAGTGTTGAACAAGAAAATAATATTTTTCTAGTTAGTGTCTATTAGAAAGTATATTTTTGCTAACTTCTCTCACTTTAAAATTTTCATCTAAGTGACCTGAAAGAAACAATGTTGCTGAAAAACCATTTGACATTAAAGATTAGCAGGCAGCATCCAAGTTAGGAACTAAGTAGTTACATAAGTTAGCTCAATTTCTCTATATTCCATATTTTCAGCTACTTACTATCTTGTTAAAAGCTTTTGAATACTACCTGTTAAAGATGATTGTATTCAAATTGACATGAAAGACACTATATTTCCTTATTTTCCATTTATAACTTTTAAACATTGTTCAGAAAATAGTTTTCCTATTTCATTTCCTAATGAAAATGTATTGTTTCAAAAGGCCAGAAAGCTGACAGAACTGCTAAATTGGAAATGTGGTCTGGGTTTTGTGAAGTTACTCTCTAAAAGCAGTGCTGAGCTTGGAAGTGCACATGTGTATTTATAAACACATGCAAAAACTTTCAGCAAAAAAGTTTTAGGCAGGTCTTGCATCAAATTACCGCATTTCGTGAGTTGCTGTGGAAACAGATTAGCCCTCTGGAAGTGCAAAACCGTGTTTAAGTCTAATGCAAAGAACAATCCATAGCATGAAAGAGAAGAACAGCTGGGAGCTGAGGTAGCATAAGCTGACATGTCAGACAGTAGCCAGACAAAGTGAGCCAGGCACTGTCTGGAAAAAAAGGGCAGTGGGGGTTGGGAAGAGCAACAGAACACTGTCAACAGAGTCAACAAAATGGACCAGCTGTTCACTCTCATCATAACAAGAAAATATAGAGAATTCCAGGGATGAGGGTTAAATGTGCTGAGAGAATAAAAATTTTAAAAATCAAATGAATAAACAAGATTACCCAAAGCAACCTCTACTGAGAAGCTTCTGACAGGAAAATGCAATGCAAGACTCTAGGTTCTGGACCCTGTGCACTCACTGTTGACTTGTTTGGGATATAAACACTGATACTAGTTTCTCTCTCTTCTTAGGATATTACCCTCTTGCTTCATGGCTCTTTGGGAAATTGCCTACTTCAGAAAAGTCATGCTGCAGCACCTCTCTTCTCGCACCATCTCGAAGAGGAGAGGAAATGTCTATACTGAAATTGACTCAAGGAGGCATCTTGGGAGCATAGTATTGATAGAGTATTTTGGCAGAATTTTCTGGGAGGCAGGACATCTAGAGCTAAGTTAACTTGCTTTTCTGAGTTGCATTTTCCTTGCTGGGCAAAGGTAGGACAGCATATGTCAAGTGTGCTGGTGTCAGAGAAAAAGATTTGGGGATCAAATGGGTTGAAAAACATTATCTTCTTGAATTCTAAAGATTCACAATATCCTCTTATACACTAAATGTGCTAAGAAATCTCAAAGAGGGGAAAGGGCTGTTCAACTATGTTTAATCCAATGTGTCTCTCATTATTTGGCCAGAGAAGCTTTTTATTATTTAATATCTATTAAGATCCCCCAGTGACATTGTACCCTAGAGTTTGTGTTGGGAAATAATGGAGTAACTTTTCTCAAGGACATTTGCAGCTCTGAAATCTGCATTCTAGTCTATATTTTTCAACAAAAGTTGACGTGTGTCAATGCTTAAAAGCCCAACCTTGGCTAGCACATGAGAGAAAAGATTCAGTATCTTTGAAATGATCATTAAAACACAGAAGATGGCGTTGGTTTCACATATAAAGCATGGTCAGGTGATAAGTACAAATAGATTATTTTAAGGAGTAGGTGCTCTTCCAGCCTCCAGAGTATAATTGAAATGCAAGTCAAGCTCTTATCCACAGGCAGCATCAGGATAATATAGTTTAAAAATAGCATAAAGAGCAAACACTCTACAATCCCACAGTTTAAAACTTAGCTCTATCATTAATTAAGTGTAACGATAGGCAAGTTACTTAACCTCCCTACATCTCAATCTCTTTTTCTAGAAAATACAAATAACCATAGTGTTCACCAACACAATACCTGACACATAATAGTTGTTTGGTAAAGGTTAAAAAACACAATTCAATTAATAAGAAATTAGGATGAACCTTAAAAAAATAAAAAAAGAAATCCTTAAGTCAGACCTTTTGATGACTTTCTTTCCAGTTTGAGTTAAGGAGGATATCTAGAGTTAACAACCAACACTGAAGCCACAAAACTGGTTTTTTCTTTTACTTTTACATGTTCCCCCTCCAAATTTATTCTCTCAGTGATACTCTTTCTAAAATCCAAATAAATATAATTGTGTCATCTGCCTACTTAAAGTCTTTCAATATCTCTTTATTGTCTGAAAGGTGAAAGTTAACTCATGTCACAAAGGACCTCACTTTCCTGGTGACTGTCCTCCCCTGCACGTCACGTCCCTGCGTGCTGAAGTTCTCACCTAACCCCCTGGGATATTCTGAATGCACTGCCTGTGTCCTAGGTGGATGTCTTTCACACTTGCTGCTCCATTTGCCTGAAATAACCTCACACCCTCACTTGCCTGCAATTTTCTGAATTCCAGACTCAGCTTCCATCACCTCCTCTATCACCCTTCTCAGAGCTTCCTCCCACTCCAGTCCTCCCAGAGTCAAGTCTGCCCTCTGGGTGTCCTTACTAAACTCTCATATCCCATTGCATCATCCTTGGGCTGCACTGAGCCCATCTTAATATGCCAAACTTTCTGCTCTAGTGTTCCTCCTTCTAGCGATGCCATCCATCTACCTCTAGACTATTGAAAAAAAAATCTGCTAACTGAAGACAGAAAGTAATAGGGAAAAATTTCTCGAAACCCTTATCCTCGATAAATGTCTTTATGGCATGGAAAGATGTTTCCCTGAAATAAATGTTTGTATGTAATAAGTGTTCATAGAAGAACTGGAAGCTCAGGCGGTGCCTAGGTTTAAATCCAGGTTCCTCTTCTTCCCAGCTCAAAAAAAAAAAAAAAAAAAAAAACCTTGAGCATATTCATTTTCCTCTGGGCCTGTTTCCATTTCTGTAAATTATCATACCCACTCCAGTCTTTGTACAAGGTCAAGTCTAAAGTAACTGCTTTTTAGTTGTTAGTTGTGCTGTTTTTACTATTAGTTGTAGAATTTCAAGTTTTTCTTTACTATAAGTTCAAAAGATTCAATATATCATCCC
Source organism: Canis lupus dingo (assembly GCF_003254725.2). NCBI lineage: Eukaryota > Metazoa > Chordata > Mammalia > Carnivora > Canidae > Canis > Canis lupus. The sequence goes on along the minus strand of NC_064263.1, from coordinate 8,916,596 downwards.
CATGTGAAAGTGTCTACAAACTTTAAAGAGCTATTGAACTGTTAGCTATTGAACTCAACTATTGAGTTGTTAGTATTGCTTATTTTATTAAACTCAACAGAATACTCAGTCAGTTGTGAACTGGCCTCTAGGTGTGGTAGTTTGGTTTGGGGCTGTAAGTATCATAAATAGTGTAGGCTACTTAGAAATTAAGATTGGGAAAGAATTTCTGAAATATCTCACCAGCCTGAATATTCAGTGTTGGGAGCCCTCACTGGTTCTGTGGCCTTAAGACTATTGTTCCCAGATGGCATCCCAGATTTGCTCTAAGCATTGCAAATTCCATCTTCTCTAAAATGATGGGTAATTGAGTAAAGAATGAAACTGACACCGCAACTGTCTGGCTCATCCATGTTTCCTCATTCTCAGTAATTCAGTAATTTAACAGAGAGCAGATGAAGGTTGAAGAACCAAATCCTGAAACTTCATTCATTCAGCAAACAGCTGTGACCTTGGGAGAAAAGTAAATGGGAACCCACATATAATAATTCTTTTTTCAGTTTGTTTGTTTTTATTTTCCCTTTTAGTAATGACGTGGCTCTGGAGAGATTCTCTTGGGGGAGAATCTGACTAAATGGTGAGCTGGGTGATTAAGTAACAAAGTGTTGTGTTTCCATTGTCTCACAGATGAGCACAACTCTCCTGTCCTCTAATCTGCTAATTCCTACATCAATAGGGTATCTTATAAGTCATGAATAAACATAAAATTTACAGAGCCCAATTAAGGGATTTATTTTATTACTTACACTGAATTATAAGCACAATTATTTCCTCCCTTCAACTATAACCACAAAGGACATTTTAAATTAGGATGCCTAGACTGAACAGCCCAGAAGACCGACTAGCAGGAAACAGGGACAAACCTAAGGCTGGATTTCTAGGCTGGCTTCCAAGTTTATACTCCTTCCAGAGATCAGAAATGAGACCTGGGCAGCATTTAGACTTTGAGGCCTCAGACAATAGATTTTTCCCGCTGACCTTTGAATTTAGGTGGCCAATTGGACGGCTATCAGTTATAATTAGGAATGCCAAGTGGAATACAGAACATCTGCTCAAAAATAAATTTCATATAAACAACACTTTTAGTATGACTAGAGACATACAGTAAAAATTTGGAATATACTAAAGAAATTGTTTTTCTGAAATTCAAATTTAATTGGGTCCTATGCATTTTTATTTGCTAAATTGACAATCCTGGTTATAATCAAACTAATGGCCTTATCCAGCTCCCTACATAAATTTTCCAATAAAGAAAAAAATAGAAGTTAAGTTCTTCCAGATCGTGGAGTGCTAGTCCCTGGCCACCGCCTCCCTTATATTCTACTTTCAAATCCAGAAAGAAATAGTTCCTTCGATGGTAATAAGGTACCAGTTACTTCCTTTGCCTAACGGACCTCTTCCCCAGTCTTCCCCTTAATTCTTATTCAGGTAGGAGTAGAGAATGGGAAGGTGATGGAGTATTTCAGCCAACGTGAAAATGTGCAAATTGCAAAGCAAACACTTGTAACAGAGAGAAACTGTTTCTAGATTTCTGTACTTTCCTTCTGAATAATTTATCTAGGCAAATAATGTAAGAAGATACTTTCTTCTTTTGGGAGATATTTCAATATGGAAGAAAGAACATGAGTTTGGGAATCAGGGAATATCGTTTCAAATCCAGCTCCCGTGATTTACAAGCTGGATGAGCTCTGTTTCTCAATATTTTTGATCTATAGGGATGCCTGGGTGGCTCAGTGGTTGAGCTGCTGCCTTCAGCTCAGGACATGATCCCGGGGGGTCTGGGATCAAGTCCCACATTGGGCCCCCTACATGGAGCCTGCTTCTCCCTCTGCTCATGTCTCTGCCTCTCTCTCTGTCTCTCTCTCTCATAAATGAAATCTTTAAAAAAATATTTTGACCTATTATATGTAACAATAATACAATATCAGTCTTATAGGGTTATTGTGAGGGTTTACATGGTATGATGTAGGAGAAGACTCAAAATGTTGGTTTTAGGTTCTCCTCCTCCTTTCCCATGAGATAGTAGAAAAAAATATGTATTTGTTTCTGCTCTGGCTTCTGACATAGAGCTCTTAAACCCCTTGTAATTTCTTGGGTGATAGGACTGTGTATTGTGTTTTAATGAGGTAACTCTGGATGGGCTTTTGGAGGACTCCTGGATGGGGGCTGATCAGTTGGAAGGCCAAGCTGTGATTGGAAGCTTCAAATGTAGGGACACCTGGTAGCTCAGCAGTTAAGTGTCTGCCTTCAGCTCAGGCATGATTCTGGGGTCCTGGGTTCGAGTACCACATCAGGGTCCCTGCATGGAACCTGCTTCTTTCTCTGCCTATGTCTCTGCTTCTCTCTTTGTGTGTCTCTCATGAATAAATAAATAAAATCTTAAAAAAAAAAAGGAGCTTCAAATGTTTAGCCCCATACCCTATTTGCTTGAAGAGGGTGGAGATGTGACAATGGAGTTAATGACTGATCATGCCTACATGATGAAGCATCCATAAAAATCCCCAAAGTATGAGGTTTTGGGAGCTTTTCACATCTATATACTGAGAAAGTGACCCATCCTAATTCTGCAGGAACAGAAGCTGCAGCACTCAGACCCTCATAAACCTTGCCCCATGTACCTTCTCCTCTGGTTGTCCATCTATATCTTTTATCAAATCTTTTAATGAACTAGTAATTGTTAAATGTTTCTTGAGTTCTGTGAACTGCTCTACAGTTTTAATTGGCATCTAAAGTAGTATGAGGACGAGGGGGTCAGGCTTATGTGACTGAGTCCTTACCCTGTGGGATCTGACATTATCTCCTGGTAGACGGCATCAGAACTGATTTAAATTTATAGGATACCTAACTGGTATCACAAAGAATTGGTTGGATGGGGGCACATCGTTTGTGACCAGACGTGTCAAAAGTGAAGTGCTGTCTATGAAGGTAAAAGAAGATACACAGTCATTCTGACAGGTGTAAGGTATATGCCATCTATGTTTATTGCAGCATTATTTACATTAGCCAAGATATGGAAGCAGCCCACTTGTCCATCAATAAATGAATGAATAAAGAAAATGTATAAACACACACACACGCACACACACTATTACTCAGCCATAAGAAAATAATAAAATCTTGCTATTTTTAACAATATAGATGGATCTAGAGAGTATAAATAAGTCAGTCAGAGAAAGACAAATACCATATGAATTTAAGAACACAAAAAAATGAACAAAGAAAAAAGAGACAATCCAAAAAACAGACTCCTAAATGCAGAGAACTGGTGGTTGCCAGAGGAGAGGTGGATGAGGGGAATGTATGAAATAGCTAAAGGGAGTTATGAGTACTATCATGATGAGCACTAAGTAATGTATAGAATTGTTGAATAATTATGTTACACATCTCAAATTAATATGTTTGTATGTTAATTATACAGACTTCAATTTTTAAAATTATACTTCAATTTTTAAGAACAGGAAAACAGAGGAGACACACAGTGAAGAAAGACATAGATAGGGAAGAACTGAATTTTTCCCCATGCAGAAAGGTGGAAAAGAGTTTTCCTTCACATTCTCCTTCTGGATTCTTAATTCTTTAGAGGTTTATTCATTCATGAAAGAATGAAAAGATGAAACTTTTCATCTTTTAAACATAAACATAGCACTGCTTCCCTATTAATCATAATTTCTCCTATTAATCATAATTTCTCACTATATTTTCCTAACTTAGAAATAAGTCCATCCAATCAGGAAAATGTGAAACTATCCATTCCCTTTGCTTGTCTATCAGCATATTTTCATACAGAAGATTTTGATCTTTGTTATCACGGCTGCCTCCATTCTAATATCCATTCTGCCATAGCTAAATACCACTTACACATGCATAACAATCTCATGTGAGCACTCAGAGAGGAGTGCTGCCTTAGAGATAATCTCTTCTACACCCTGCCTAAAGCACAAATGCTTTTAGATGTTCGTCCAACTTGGGCCTGAAGAAGATTAGTGCCAGGGAATTGCTATTTGGCAAAGCCGTTTGGAATACAGGAAATGGTTAGAATATGTTTGCAAAATTAGGCTGAAACCTGCCTAACTGCCACTTGTTCAGAGGTAAGCTTTCTGGACTCATAAAATTCTTATCTCTTCTACTTTAGGACTGCCTTTCAAATGTTTTTAGACATATCAGGAATTGCTAAATGATTTTCTTCCCTTCTTTTGGCTAATACTGTAAAAAATATTAAGCCTCCTCCTCAACTCTCATCTTCATGTAACTTTTGATTTCCTACCTTGTTTTTGGTATCTTGAAGTAATATGAATATATTAGAGTGACACCAGCTGCTATAACAAGCAGATCCAAAAAATATACGGTGTCTCAAATACATCAGAAGTTTATTTTTTGCTAGTGCAACAGTCCAAGACAGCTGTTCATGGCTGGCAGGTAGCTTTTCCCAACTTGATGTTATAGACACGCAGGATCTTCACATCACTTGACTCTCCGATGCCCTAGACCTTCATTAGCATTGTCTGCATCCAACAAATGAAAGGAAAAAGAAAAGTGTGGAGAACATACACATTTTTCTTAAAAACCCTTTCCTAGATGAGATAATCATCACTTATGCTTATATTTTAAGTGGGAAAAAAATCATATGTTCTCATCTAAATGCAAGGAGGGGATGAAGATGACCTTGGGAGGTATGGCCTCCACCTGGGTTGTCTCTTTCCTGCAACAACCTTATATCGTTGCAAAACAATTTTTTTGCCACAATAACTATTTCTGCTATAGTGTGGGCGTAAATCAGATTTGGCGATGGAGTCGCAAAGTGCTATGAGCGTCAGATGACAAGAACCACTCCTCTATCGGCCTTCTTTCTTGGCTGTGGCTGTGCTACCATCACTTTTACCTTCACACTCCTTCAGTATCTTCTACTCTGTTCCACCAAAAGACTGACCCATTTAGCCCCGGTGGCGTAGCTGCTTAGTGCTGCCTGAGCCCGGGGTGTGATCCTGGAGACCTGGGATCGAGTCCCACACTGGGCTCCCTGCATGGAGCCTGCTTCTCCCTCTGCCTGTGTCTCTGTCTGTCTGTCTCTCTCTCTCCCTCTGAATGGATAAATAAATATTTTTTTTTTTAAAAAAAGACTGACCCATTACTTTATGTGCCCAAAAGACAAGAAAAATGCTGTTAATTATTCTGACACAGTAGTTTCATAGTATGACTATATATCTCAATTTCTAAGATTTTAAAATTTGAAAAAAGAAGAATCTTAAAATCATCACATATGTTATCTGCTGTTTTACACACACACACACACACACACACACACACACATACACACACACACACAGCAATGCATACCTTACTTTGTTGGGTCTTTTTTCCCCCCTTTACTTCAGAACTTCCATGTATTATTCCTCTTATCCAATATACCTACAGCACATAGGGGATTGTTTTAGCAATTTAAGAATCTCCTAATCACAGGATATTCATTGATCCATTCTGCCAAAACTGTGTTATAAGAAGTGTGATTTGAGATTGGGATTTAGAGTGTTTATGTTTTCTAACCTTATCACTGCAGTTAGTCACATTGAGCTAAGCAATGACCAATGTAAGTGGCCTGAGAGTTTGAAACTCTGTGAACTCTCATCTCACGTTTAGTTCATTAAGATCAAACCACACAAGCAGTCGTGTCATTCACTTTTAATTTTAACTGAAGATAAAAGTTATAGTGAATTCCACAAAATGGGACAACCCTTCTGCATAAAAAGAATTGAGAACTTTCCTTCTGCTAAGTTTTGCAAATGATGAAAAAGCCTCTTTGGGCCTCACAGATACTCTTTCAGTGGACTCTCATGGGCCATAAAGATTTCACTATAAATCACTACATGGGACTGAGGCATGGAAGGATCCAATAAAGTGGAGATATGTTATTTGTGAGGAGTAAGTTCCTATGAAACTTTTTTTTTTTTTTTACCAGCCAAGTCAATAAATATTTATTGAGAAAGGTCTATGTAAAAAGACACTCTTTCAAGTGTTGTTTTGAATAGTAAGAGAAGGGAGTTTCAGGGACAAGCAAGTTGCAGGGATCTGGCAGGGGTGAAATAGGGCTCTCTGGGCAGTCAAGGGGGAACATTGTTTCTTTGTTTTTTAAAGATTTTATTTATTTATTCATAAGAGATACACACAGAGAGGGGCAGAGACACAGGCAGAGGGAGAAGCAGGCTGCCCACAGAGAGCCCAATGTGGGACTCCATCCCAGTCCCCAGTATCATGCCCGGAGCCTAAGACAGATGCTCAACCATTGGAGCCACCCAGGAGCCCCTGTTTGTTTTTTAAGTAGGTTCCATGCCCGGAGTGAACCCAGATGCGAGGCTTGAACTCATGACCCTGAAATCCAACACTTGAATTGAGACCGAGTCTGATGCCTAACTGACTGAGGCACCCAGTTGCCCTGGCAGTCAAGGAGAAATGGTAGCCCCTCCACGTCCAGACAGGCAGTGTGGAGTTCACTCCAGTATGAATTGCACTATTATTATAAGGCTCAAAACTCAAACAGCAAGTTTGAAGATTTTCTTTTAATTAGGCTAAATGATCGTAAATATTATTATTTTTTTGGGGGGGTTCCAAGTTTTATTCAAGAACTCATACAAAATATTTGAGGTAAATGAGTTTTAATCCTCATCTTCCTCCTCTTCCTCGTCCTGGTTAATCTGGAAGTAACGCAACTCGTAACTCTCTTTGCTGTTAGCAACTACGCGCAACCAGTCATGGAGGTTATTCTTCTTCAAATATTTTTTGGTGAGATATTTCAAATACCTTTTGGAAAAAGGCACCTCAGAAGTTACAGTAATTTTGCTCTTGCTTCTTTCGATGGTTACATCCCCTCCACCGAGATTCCCAGCTTTTCCATTCACTGTGATTCTCCCTTGAAGAAACTGCTCAAAATTGGCAGCCTCCATGATTCCATCTTCTACCGGGTGGGTGCAATCAAGGGTAAACTTCAGAACTTGCTTCTTTTTTTTACCCCCCTTCGCCACAAGCTTTTTCACGGGTGCCATGGCGGCAGCAAAGGCAGAAAGGGAGCATGATCTGTAAATATTAAAGCATCTTGGAATTCCTTAGCCAAACTTATGGCCCAAGGTTGGTCCTGTGTTCAAGCAGAGGTGGATTGCTAAAGGACAACACAGACAACGTGGAACTGCATTTGAGCCAGCAAGGAGACCTGAAGAGAGCAGACAATACAGGTCTCTAAGATGCCAACCATGCCCAGTATACACTCTTGGAAACAAAAACAAAAGACAAACAAAAATAACTGTTTCCTTTAAATTATTCATTCTCCCAATGCTATGGATATGAGCTAAACCTTAAAACTGGAAAATCCAGTTTTAAAAAAAAATCCTCTTCTTCTCTTTTTTAGAGATGAGACAGATGAATACTGTTAAACTCTCTCATTTTCCCCCTTGCCCAGTCACTATTTATTCATTCAGCCACCTACATTTTTGCAAAGCTTACTTTTTGCAGTAAAGGCCAAAGGCTTCCTAATGGACTCTGAAAATGGCTGCATAGCCATGATGAGTGATCAGAACTCCTTGTCTCTGTCAGGAAAACAACCCGGGAGCTGCCTGCCATTTCCATTGGGGAGTTTTGGAAAGTTTCACTTCCAATAGCCCTATGAATGCATTGTTTTGGGGGCAGAGGAGAGCTCAAGAGGCTTGTGGAACATGAGCCCTGGCTTTTGAAGTTACTTTTTCCTGTACATTGATTTTTCAGAGTTTGATTTTACTTTTAAGACAGGAAATATAGAGCTAGGTTCCATTCACACTGTAAGTCATTTACCAGAAGAAAATCAAATCAGAAAGCAACAGAGTTGCCCCAAAGGCCCTAGGGCAGGCTTGGGGGAGAGGGACATGGGAGCAGTGGAGGAGAGAGGGAAGAAGGAGGAAAAGAAAAGGAGACTGGAACTCCAGACTGCAAGGAAAGCCTATAAGCCTTTAATCTCTTAAGCACTGCAAAATGATTAAACTCACCTACCCAACACCTGCCTTAAAAAGAATGCAGATATGTGGAAGAAAAGAAAATTCAGAAATTTACAAAAGTGCACTTTGGACATCATGAAATATTCATTTGGGATTCAGAGGGCTGATCCCACTTAGCATGTTAAACACATATAGGTTCTGCTTGCAGAATTGGAGAAGAGTCTGAGCATTTATAAAACAGAACCCTGTCTCACATTTTTCCAGAGGGAGTGGACTAAGAACAATCCAAAGTAGTAGGTGGTTTCTGGAAGGACAGGTCTGCAAATGGAGCATAAAAGGGCATTCCTTAGGTTGCTGAGGATTTTCTTGGATTGTACTCTGCTAATATGTGCTCAAGGCAGATATAACAGATGTGTGGGGAGACTCTAGAGGCATTTCTTACAAATTTTGTCTGGTTTTAGGGAGGATTTTTCCTCCCATTACAGTGTCATTATCACGGGTTGGATTAAGAAGGTTAACATAAGGGCTGTGTGTGTCCTTTACAGGACCATGTTCACTGTACCAAGAGAGATGAGTTCACTGCATTTGCTTCATTTTTTGTGATGGTTTCATTTTGTCCTCTAACAAGTTCAATATGCATTTCCAAAAATTAAAAATGCCATTCAACATAATCTTATCACTCTTACTTTTAAAACTTTTCCATTATTTTTCAAGTGATAGAATGGTTAATATAATTGTTTCAGTAGATAATTAGGCGCAGAATACAATAAGCAGCTGGAAACTCAATACACCAGTGACAAAAGAATATGATGAGGGAAAACTAAACAAGTGCCTGGCCAATAGAAATATATGCAGTAAAATTAGAATTATTAAATGGTCTTCTGCAAAAATAACAATCTGAAGACTTTGCATTTCTATACCATCATTATCATCATTATTAAGATTTTTATTATTGGGTCTGATCCTATGAAGAGCCAAAGAAAATAAACTACTATCTGGGAGTAATTTGTTCCCCCATATGATGTGAATTAACTTTGCTTGGAAAATAGGGTCCCATTCTGAGCACTGGGAAGAGATCACCTCTAGGGAGTCCATCCAATGTGAGTGCAGCAGCAGAGGCAGCAGCCAGGAAAACAGGAAATTATGAGGCCAGCCCTTGACCAGAGGGAGTCCCAGTCTGCTACAGCTCACAGAAGCTGTGTCTGACAGTATATTCCCATGGTACCGCAATCTCTCCAGGACTCCCAATGGGCTACATTACTTCAATATTTATTGCAGGGATTGCAGATCGTAGAAAGTTCGGTTTTTTCAGGAGTGGCACAGAAGAAAAAGCAAGGACTTGATATCCTATGTAAGCCCTCATCTATTATCTGAGCACACAGTAGGGAAGGGGAAAGTAAAGAACAATTTTTTTTCTTATTTCAGGCAGCCTCTCCCTTCTATTTCTTTCCCTAGAGAGGTCTCAGACCCTTTCTACCCAATATATGCCTTATGCATGCTTGCCAAGTCAGTGCAATCATATCACAACTCAATCACTGGCACAAAAACTATTGACTCATGATTGAGATAGTCTAGTGGTCAAAAGCCCAGGATTTATCATGAAAACAACTTTACCACTTATGAGCTGTAGGCAAATGGTGTAATAATCACAAAACTGCCATTTTCTCATGTGTAAATTGGGTGATATTGAATTTAAGTTAAATAGATGAGGCACAGCATATGACCCAGTGTAAATACCCAATAAATGGCAGCCTTTAATATTATTTGATGCAGTCTTAAGAAATGACATAGAAGCCCTTTAGGCCTAGTATGTTGCTTCATTTGACAAAATTTTCTCTGTCCATCAAATGCTTTATGTTGGGTATATGAAAGGGATCATTGTTTCACCAAGGATCTTTTGTTTGCGTTAACTTAAACGAACTTGGTCTAGCTACAGCAAAAGAAAAAGGAGAGGAATGGAGAGGTGGAATATATAAGTGGTAGTACTTCTTAAAATCAAAGTAGCTACATCACCACAGAATCCTATTTCCTCAAAGCACCAAAAGTGACCATGTTGATAAAGAGACTGCTTTCAGCTATTTCAACTAGAAGATGCTAGTGTCCTGGATTATACGATTTAATTGAAGGAAATTCTGATGCAAACAAGATACATTTTGAGATGGATGGCTTACTCAGTGAAAGAATGAGTTTGTCTCTACTTGCTGGTGAGGTTTCAGATGATATTAATACTAGAATATATTAATAGTATACATGTAATATATATAATATATAGTAAGGTTATATTAATAACAGAAAAAAGAAATTTCAGGTGTTGTAGAAGGAATGAAACTAAATTCTTCAGTTATAGCAAAGAATGTTTTGATGAGGAGCCCTGAAAAAAAAATATACAATCACAAAATAACATCTCACAGGAAAAAGAAACTAAGATTGCTCAGAGAGTACCATCTGAAACTAAAAGTCTCACTACTGAATGCCAACTTCTTGATTCAACAGGCCTGAACTGCAGTAATACATTCACTCTGGTGGAGAGGAGACATTACCAGGCCAGACATTTCCTATGGTGATAACCTATTTACCTTTGTACTTCTAGGCCCTCAGTGAAGAACAACCAGAAGAATTTTGAACTTAAAAATAAATCCCAATATTTTTCTTCATATTATCCATGCAGTGATATATTCTTAGCATATGTAAAAATTGAAGAGTATTTGTGTTCAATTCTGTTCAATGAATTTGTATGTCATCATATAATGTTCTAATATTCAGTGTTCATCCAAGTATATTTTAGATATGATACTGTTTCTTGAGGGAAGTAGGGATATTCTGCACATTTACCATGCAGAATTTAAAATGTATTTTAAAATTTCTAGTAGGCACATTTTTTAAAGTAAAAAAGTCAGTGAAATTAATTTTAACCTATTTTAATATATTAATTAATATAATAATTAAATATTAATTATTTAATATATTAATTTTAATATATCCAAAGTATTATCATTTCACATGGAATAAGTCTGAAATATTGATGATATATTTTGTATTTTTTGTACCAAGTTTTTGAAATTTGGTGTACATTTTACACACACGCTATAACTCAATCTGGACTAGTCACATTTCAAGGGCCTAATAGCTACAGGTGGTGGGTGGATACTGTATTGGAGGGTAGCTCCAGTGTCTTCCCGAAATCAATCACTAGAAATCTCTCAGTAACCATGTACTAGTCTCTCTGTCTGATTCTCTTTTGCTCTTTGCTCATTTTCTTCTCCCTTTGGGATCATCTTTCTCTGATTTCTCTGTGCATGCTTAAAATGACTGACCCACAGCAAGAATATTTAACTCTACTTAAAATCTAACCACACTCAGATGCTAACTATAATCCAAATCCCTAATCCATCAGGAAAAAAGAACCTAATTACTTAACTTGCCATGTGTCCACCCCAGTTCCTATCAACTAAGAAGGACAGGAAGAGGTATAATCACTATGGTTATCCGGTTTGAAATAGATCGCTTAAACCTACAATAAAGCGCTAATTGACTGTTTTCTGGGATTCCTGCCAAGACTAACATTTTCTGCAGACAATAGCACCTACCCTGAATAAAAATTGTTAAACTATGTTGGTGTTTGATCTTTTTTTTAAAAATTGAAGACATTATTTTTTGTTTGTTTGTTTAAGGCCAGATAAATATTGTAGGCTCCGTGGGTCAGGAAACAAAATTAAGGACATTATATATATACTGTGTAACCATTTAAAAATAGTAAAGAACATTTAAATTGGGAGATACCGTGTTCTGGTTAAGAATGAAAAAGTCACAGGGAGGAAAGGCACCGCACAGAGAATATAGTCACTGATAGTGTAATAGTGTTGCATGGTGACAGGCAGTAGATAGATACACTTGTGGTGAGCACAGTATAAGGTATAGAGTCCTTGAATCACTATGTTGTACACCTGAAACTAATGTAACACTGTACGTCTATGTACTCCAATATAAATGCATACATAAGTGCATACATATCATTCTTGGTTCAAAGGCTGTGCCAAAACAGGCCAGGTTTGCAGGACAGGCCATAGTGTGCAGACCTTTTCCCTCCTATCTCTGTAACGTACTATTACTAAATGATGGCCTAGGTTAAGCCTGATTCTTTCATCATCCTGTGAAACCTGCAACAGCCTCTAATGCTAACAGTATGATGAATTTTAGCTCTGCTGTTCAGAAATTTAAAAGAAAGAGACTGTGCTCTGTTGCAGCCAAGTGATCCCCATGATTAAGTGGGCCATGCTTCCTCCCATTGCTTTTAGGTTCTCTACAGTCAGCTTTCGAAGGGGCATTTCTCTCTCTCACACACACAGAAGGTAGAGCTACTGAGGAAACCCACCTTCTAACAAGCCACGCCTGGTCACACAGATCCTGGCTCACCCCCAGGTAAGCTACTGCTACAAGTTTCACACTGGCAATTATCCTCACTAGCAATGAAATCAAGCTACTTTCCAGGACAGGCAGAAGTACCAGAGCATCTTCTGTATTTAGTTCCTTGTCTTGGACACGTGGCTGAACCTGAGGTCATGTTCCATTATATGAAAATTAGAGTTGGGATGCCTACCTCACAGGGTGGCTCTAAGGACAATATGACTAATGCAAATAAATCCCTCAGTACCATGATTGACTGACATATGTGAAACCTCTGAATATATGCAGCCATGATGACAGTGGTGGTAATATGACAATGTATGATGACAGTACTAGCGATTAAAATTAGATAATCAAACCAAAGAGTTTCTCCTAGGAACACATGAAATCACCTTCACATAATCTTAAGTTCCAAGGCCTGTTGCCCCATGAGCAAGCATGCTAATATCTGAGACTTACTTATATGATTCAGATCTGGAATTCCCACATCAGTGTCCATTCCACACATTTCCAGTCATTCCCACTTCAAATATTCTAGTGAGGGGCAGCATTTGCCAGCAATGTGTCCCATGAAAATTTAATTCTGTAAGTCAGACATTTTATACCACACATGTGCATGCATGCACCATATATATACAACTTCTCTGGAACAAATGAGTTTGGGAAATATTGAGCTAAATTAAGTTAAACATGTTTCCTGAAACAGACTTTTAAAACACTTATACTATGATAGTATACACTGTGACTCTGTATGAGGGTACTAAAGAAAAGTATCATTTTCCAAATTTATTTGACAGAGATAGCCTCACTGAGCTGCTGGTAGTGCCAGCTTTCTTTAAAATACCATAATAGACATTTATTGATCAATTAATATATGCCATGCTTTCTACTAGAACTATTATTTTACTCTTAAAATAATCCTATGAGGAAGGTACTATTCTATACTATCAATTCTGAGGGGAATCTGAGGAAAACTCTCAGATAATTTATATTCTCCAAGCTCAGATAATAGAACACAGATCTGAACCAGGTAATCTAATTCCAGAGCCTGTGCCCTTGATCCTCACTAAATCATTGAGAAGACCAGTATGTGATATCCTATAGTCCAGATTAGGAGCTAGATAAAGGCAAATCAACAGGTAAAAGTGGATGCTTTAGACTCATAACAATAACTTCCAGAGCAGCCCCGGTGGCGCAGCAGTTTAGCACCGCCTGCAGCCCAGGGCGTGATCCTGGAGACCCTGGATCGGGTCCCACGTCAGGCTCTCTGTATGATGCCTGCTTCTCCCTCTGCCTGTGTCTCTGCCTCTCTCTCTCTCTCTGTCTCTATGAATAAATAAATAAAATCTTAAAAAAAAAATAACTTCCAAACTCTTTCCCTTTTCTTTAAAATGGTGACTTTCTCAAAGTCCATTTTTTTTTTGACAGTATGAAGCTCAACCCACTTTTGCCCTGAGCCATTATATCGAATAATATTGAATTCGGATTCTCAGATTAAATGGCTTCTATTTGGATTGTGGGCTGTCTGCTGGAGTGCTCATGGTATAAGATCATATTCTTAGAGATATACAACCCTGCTTTCAGGTACTGGTTCAACCACTCAAAAGCTATGAGACCTTGAGCATATTATAAAACTTCTCAGAGGCTGGTTTCCCCATCTATAAATTGAAAATAATAATAGTTTTGAGCATCTTTCTAGATAGATCTCTGGAGGCAAGGAAAACAAAAGCAAAAATATACTATTGGGACTACATTAAAAAATGCTTCTGTATAACAAAGGAAACAACTAACAAAACTAAAAGACAACTTACTGAATGGGAGAAGATATTTGCAAATGACATATCTGATAAAGGGTTAGTATCCAAAATATATAAACTTATACAACTCAACACTCAAAAAACAAATAACCAATTAAAAATGGGCAAAAGATGTGAACAGACATTTCTCTAAAGAAGACATCCAAATGGCCAGCAGACACATGAAAAGATGCTCAACATCATTCATCATCAGGGAAATGCAAATCAAAACCACAATGATATATCACCTCACACCTGTCAGAATGGCTAAAATCAAAAACACAAGAAACAAGTGTTGTTGAGAATGTGGAGAAAAAGGAATGTTCCTGTATTGTTGGTGGGAATGCAAACTGGGGCAGCCACTGTGGAAAACAGTATGGAGGTTCCTCAAAAAATTAAAAAACAAAACAAAACAAAAAAACTAACCTGTGATCCAGTAATTTCACTACTAAGTATTTACGCAAAGAATACAAAAACACTAATTTGAAGGGATACATGTGCCCCTATGTTTATAGCAGAATTATTTATAATAGCCAAATTATGGAAAGAGCCCAAGTGTTTATTGACTTAAGAATAGATAAAAAAGATGTAATACATACACACACATGTGCACAGACACACATGCAATGAAATATTAGCCACAAAAAAGAATGAAATCTTGCCACTTGCAACAACATGGTTGAATCTAGAGAGTATGATGCTAAGTGAAATAAGCTAGTCAGGGAAAGATAAATACCATAAGATTTCACTCATATGTTTAATTTAAGAAACAAAACAAATGAACAAAGGGGGGGGGGAGGAGAGAGAAACCAAAAATCAGATCTTAACTATAGAGAACAAACAGATGGTTACCAAAGGGGAGTTGGGAGGATGAGTGACATAGGTGAAGGAGATTAAGACTACACTTATATTGATGAGCACTAGGTAATATATGAAATTGTTGAATTATTATATAGTACACCTGGAATGAATATAACACTATGTTAACTATACTAGAATTAAAATTAAAAAAAAGAAAAGCCTGTAAATTGGGAACAAGAGTGACACAGGAGGGATAAACTTAAAACTTCTCTAATTTCAGGATCCCTGGGTGGCTTAGCGGTTTGGCGCCTGCCTTTGGCCCAGGGTATGATCCTGGAGTCCTGGGATCGAGTCCTACATCGAGCTCCCTGCGTGGAGCCTGCTTTTCCCTCTGCCTGTGTCTCTGCCTCTCTCTCCCTTTCTCTGTGTATCTCATGAATAAATAAATAAAATCTTTTTAAAAAATGCTCTGATTTCTTTGAAATGCACATCAATTTCTATAATTATTAGCAACAGATTACTAGCGATACAACTTTTATTTGAGACCATGAAACAATGTGTCCTGATTCAGAGGGTGTAAACCTCTGCTTACAAAACTTGCCAGAAGAGTTAGGTGGTGATGGGAGGAGCCATTAAACTTGGAACATATTTCCCTGACTACTCATGTTGCTAACCTTAATTTTACTTGACAAAGTGATAGGTATGATTTTTCATTATTCCAGTAATGATGTTTGTACACACAGCAAGTCAAATTGCAGCATTCAATAAATCCTATGTTCCTGTTCAAAACAGAAAACAAATAAATACATAAATTACATATGTATTTATTTACATAGATAATTTCATATAAAATAATTTTTTTTGTAAAAAATAACAGTTTTGAGAAGTGAATGAGTATATGCATGTAAATATTCATTGGATTTAATAAGTTAATATTGGTATATAGTTCAGTAGAGTATCTGGTCTATAAACAAGCTTTATGTAAGCATTAGTTAAATAAAATAAACAAATAAATACAGAAAGTCTTTTTTAAAGTACACAGTGACCATTTGCTAATATTAGATATTACTATTATTGTGTTAGGAGAATTCATAAAATCTTACCAACTATAGATAATTAGGAAGTTGATAATTACTTTCATTAATAGAGAGTACCTGTATCCTTAAGTCTTTTGTAACTTAGTTCCTTATATACCAGCAAATTATTCTTTTTGTCTGGACACATCAATCATTATTAGATCCTTTGGGAACTGGAAAATAAAAGAAACTCCTTAAATCCTGAAATAACTGCTTAAATCCTTTGTACAAAATTTTAGTATTTTGTGGAACAAGAGAATATTCTTTCCATTTACACACAAGCCTACATGTCTCAATCACCTGAATTCTCACAGTTGCGCAGATTAGGAATCATGCATTAGAAGGCAGATTGCTACATGAGGCAAGCAGCCAGACCCTACAAATAACAGGACAGCTACAAATGAGAAAGAGAACAAAACTTATCCAATTAGAACTTGATGCAATTACTGATTGCTGTAATGCTCATTTTGAGTCAGTGAAAAAATGTCACATTATGATCTATACTTTTAAGAAAACATGAAGTTAAACAGTATAGAAAAATGTCTTCCAGGGACGCCTGGGTGGCTCAGGGGTGTAGCATCTGCCTTCGGCCCAGGGCATGATCCTGGAGTCCAGGGATCGAGTCCCACATTGGGCTCCCTGCATGGATTCTGCTTCTTCCCCTGCCTGTGTCTCTGCCTCTCTCCCTCTCTCTCTCTCTCTCTCTCTCTCTCTCTCTCTGTCTCTCATGAATAAATAAATAAAACCTTAAAAAAAAGAAAAATGTCTTCCAAAAATGGTTGAAAACATTTGGTCAAATGGTAAAATTTCAGTTACATCAGAACTTTTATTATCCCAAATTGCTCTGCAGTGACATGTCACTGTATTTGATTTGGTTAATGAGGACATGGGTTTACAGTATAAATTGTAACTTTTGTAACTTTGCCTACTAAATAAAAGAGAGATTGGTTGTTTCACCTGTGTAAAATTCTATTTGGGCATTATCTGGAAAATAATAAGATTTCTCTAAGCATAAGCCAAATACTTGGAAAATGGTGTGCTCATGAAATAAGTTTCATAAAAGTGATGAGTAAAAATATACCCCTGGCAATTATGTGTGGAGGCCTATTCACTAAAAATTGAAATTTTAGCAGGGTTTCTGGAGTGGTTTATTAGGTTAAGCAACAGACTCTTGGTTTCAGCTCAGGTCATATCTCAGGGTCATGAAATCAAGCCCCATGACAGGCTCTGCACTTAGCACAGAATCTACCTGGGGACTCTCTCTCCCTCACTCTGCCCCTCCCCCCTGCTCGCTGTCTCTCTCTCTCTCTCTCTCTCTCACTCTCAAATAAATAATATTTAAAAAATTGAAATTTTACCTTTTTTGCAGGTTTTTAAAGGCTCAAATTACAATGGATTAAATTATTGAACAATATCAAGTTGCTACCCAGTAATTATAATGCATAAAGAACTTTACAGGATGCTGTTTAGCTATTGTTTCATTTGATTTTCAGATAATAATCACAATAATAATGATGTTAGCAACAACAACAGTTATGTGTGGAACACTATCCTAATATTTTATATGGATTATCTCACTTACTACTTCAAAATAATCCTAAAGCTAAGTATCATTTTACCTAAGAAGAAACAGGTTTAGGATATTAGGTAACTAGTCACCCAGCTAATTATTTGCAGAGATTACATTTCCAACATAAGCAATACATTCTACATCACAATATACTATTAATTCCCAAAACTCTTTTTAGTATGATCATTTTTGAGAAAAATTAATTGTAAAGAAATTAAATAATTTCCAAGATAATTATCAGCAAGTAAACCCAAGCTTAAACTGAGACCTTTTTGACTAGTGATCCCATGCTTTTGTTATGTCCTTTTCACTTTCCCAGTTCAAGGAAGCACCTTATGTTTTCAAATTCTTAACTCAATAAAACCTCACACAAATAAACCCCCGCAGCACAGCTACAAAATGCCAAGCGAAGTGATCTCTAGGGTTTATAGGTAAGAACTCCTTTAAAAAAACAGAAATGCAGAAGTGACTTGGTCAATGACAGCTAGTGCATCAGGGGCTCTCTAGTTAAAATACCAGTCTCACTTACTCTGAGGCTTTAGCTCTAACTCCAGAAGCACACTCCTTTCTACATCTGATCTCAAATCATTTCTCATGAGCAGACAATTAGCATCAAAGTATCATTTACATAAGACAGGAAGGGAATGTGCTTATTATTTCGAGCCTGTTCCTCCTGCTGCAAATTTGTTAAAAGGAATGCCACTCTTGGAAAGGAAATTTATAGTCTGAGGACCAGTTTAGAAGTAATAGGAAAAAAAATGTAACATAATATAAAACATAATCCTCTACTTTCTGTTTGTCTCTGAACTCACTGGACGACTTCCCAGGTGAATGGGACGGACAGAGCCAGTGGTGGTCATTATGGCTGCTCAGGCTTTGGAATGATTCACAGCCTATACTCCACTTACCCACAGATCCTTATTAGACAGCCAAAGTAAGAGACTCACAAAAATCAAGGTGGCTGGGAGGTATGTTTCCATTTCTGAAGAGATATTCGCCCACCATCCTATGTAATTAAGACAAAAAAGTAGGTTGTTCATTGATAAGTCCACTGTGATATACTTCAGTGTTTAATTATGACATTCATCACCATTTGCCTTTGACTAAGAGAAATCCTGCCATATTTCCAGAGGCAACTAAATCCCAAGGTTGTATTAAACAATGCTTCTGGCCTAGGTAAAAACAGCATGGACTCTGGCTATGTCTGGTTCGTTAAAGAGCTCTTCCTGCGGCTCAACAGCAGGAGCCATGCACTGTGCCATTAGCAGCAGCAGTGGTACGCGGCCATCGCGGTGCGCAGCTGTGTGTATGCATTATGAAGCAGAGAATCCCTTTTCTGTTAAAGCCAGAAGGGAAACAAAAGAAGCTTCCAAATGTAGAATGCTTTCTCGTTTTCTTCCTATATTCAGCTCTTCACAGGGGCAAGTGGGAAAGAGGGAGACACAAAATAAAATTTCTAAAGCATAACAATTGTCCTGCAAATTAACAAGTCTTTGGTGACTCACTGGAAGAGAAAGAATTCTTCCATTTAAAGTGAATCCAATATTTGTAATATCATTTTTATCATACTAGAGCTACCTATTATGAATTCAAAAGTTGCCTTATGTTAACTTGTGTTATTTCATTACTGTATCACTTGTTTCGATTTTCATGAAGAATTTTCACAGGAAAGTTAACCCTTTACATTATATTTCCCTCTTGAATTTTGAAGTTTCAAACCAATAATATTGTTTTTGTTTTGCTGTTTTGTTTTGTTTTGTTTTGTTTTTAGTTTCCCCAAAGCACTTGTGGAGACCCTCTGTTCAGGTACCTTGGATTTGGAAGCTTTGGGGTATGCTCTGGTCATTGTTACACTAAGTGTACAATTTTCTAAGTACTTTAGGGAGTTCCTTTAGTTCATATAATAATGTTTCCAAAAAGTGTTATGTTAGGTACAGACAGTAGTTTTAAGCAAACGGAACTCCTTTGCAGCATTTCAAACTTAGATTATAAACTGAGTAGTGGTTAGGATCACAGTTTACTTAGTTATTTTTATGTAACATTTAGCCAAATACAAGTGTACCAAATACAAATATATATATAATATGTACAAGTCACATGTTTATTGTGTATTTTTCAATAGTAGGATGGTTTGTTAGTTTGTTAGTCTGTCTCCTCCTAAAACTGAAAAATACATATATACCTCTGAATCAGATATTCGTTTTATTAACCAAAAGGTAAATAATATTAAATTTAAGTAATATCTGGCCAAAAGAATGTTATCAAAAGAAGTTTACCACCCATGATCAACATTGCTTAAGACCAGAATTTAGGATGGACATATAAAACATTGAATGTGAGCCCTGTGATGGCAGAGAACATTGTCTATTTTGCTTACTGATGTATCACAAACCTCTAGAACCATCTTTGAAATAAAGTTGGCACTCAATTAAATATAAGTTGAATTTTTGAATGATTTTATTCATTTATTTATTTGAGAGAGTGTGTGAGTGGGGCCAGGGGAGGAGCAGAGGGAGAGGGACAAGCAGACTCAGGACACTGAGCACAGAGCTGGGCACAGGGCTCAATCTCACGACACTGACATCATGACCTGAGCCAAAATCAAGAGTTGCATGCTTAATTGACTGAGCAACTCAGGTGCCCCTAAATATAAGTTTAATTGTATTGATTTTTTACCATTTTTTTCAATCCACTTACAAATGCACAGGTTTTTATGATCCTGTGTGTGTGTGTGTGTGTGGCTTCTTCATCTAGAGGGACTCTTAGAACGGCTCTGGACCTTGCCCTTCCTGATAGCTATCTTTTTTTTTTTTTATTGCCTTTGCTTTATTTGTCAACCATCATCACATACTTCTAATGACACCTTCATGGCTTAAACTAGCCAGAATTCACATTTGCAACTTGCATCAAGGATCCCTAATAGAAATATTAGTTTTGTCACAAACTATCAGTCTCAAAACTCTATCCAATAGATGTAGTAATCCAGGACATTGTTGAAGGGAGGGGAGTGTGTGTGCATGTGCTAGGGAAAGTGGTTACTTTTTGTTTTGATGTTTAACTCTTTAACGTGGACCAAATGGGATTATATTGCTTACAACCACCTGGATGTGAAGTGAGCAGCCTTACTGAATAATATTTAATTATTGCTTAGACTTAGAGATGTGCCATATGGCTGCTCATTAATTGCTCATAATGATGCTTTAACTACAAATAATTGAAGTAACCAGGCCTTGGAGCTCTCTTAATTTATTTCCCAACCACTTCAGCCATTCTCTCGGATTCCTCTCCATACGGCCACCTCACTCCCTCAACCAGCCCATTCTTCCAGGCCAGAATTTCAGCCAGCCATGGGAGGAAGCAAGCCCAAACAACTCCTGTTTTCCTACTTTTCCCTTTGTAAGGTAGCTAGCCATTTACCATCTGAGAGGTCAGTCTCCCAGAAGGTCTCTGAAGCCAGAATACTTAAAAGGCCAGTATTCTTTTATGAGCAAAAAGCACATGCAGAATAGCCACATGGGCTAAATCCTATGCTTTTGGATCACTATGTTCTGCTCAGAAATCATCAAAGCCTTTTTATACCAGAAAAGTAACTACAAAACCTGCTGTGTGCACACAGGCTGGGTTTTCCTTGAGAAATTGGATATTATTATCAGTATCAGGACTTTAAACAATGGGTCATGACCCATTAGTGGGACTTAAAAATCAATTTAGTGGATTGAAGCCAGCATTTTGTTAAATGTTACTTAAAGTTTTGGAATTAGATTCTGTTGCTCTAAAAAAAAGAATCCTCATTTCACTTAAGCTTCACAAAATAGGTAAAGCTGAAACAAGCTATATAGATGTTCTGCGTAGGCAACACTCACAAAACGTGCCAAGAAGTCAATTTTGTGACCATGTTATGGTTCAAAGACATGTAAGCAATGCTGTGTGCCCTCCAGTGGTGCCTCATTCTTGGAAGGATGCTGGCTGATAGGCTCATTTGTCCTTCTATGCTGCTGAAAGAATGAGCATGCTGTGAACATGTAAAAATATACTCAAGTGATAATCTTTGTATATAACTATTTATATTTTTGAGCCATGGATAAGTACCAGATTGCCTTTCTAGGTATGGAGCTTAAGATGAGTATTAGGATTATCCTTTTTTTTTTTTTTTCAAATGAGGAAACTGAGGACCAAGGGGCTAGATAACTTGGCTAATAAGCAGCAGAGCTTAGAGACCTTTGGTCACCACAGCTCTACACTGCTTTTTTACAAAACTGTTCAGGGGTCAAGCCTATGACCTCAAAGCACAGCACCGAGTTTATTCAACTGTGTAAAAGTGCTCCATCAGTGCATCCTGAGCAAATGGTCACAGCTCAAGAACAAAACAGGGGAAGGAGTGTGGATCTCAGACGTTTCTTTGCCCAAATTCTCTTTTTCCTGAGCTGCTCTTTCTCTCTCTCTCTCTCTCTCTTTTTTTTTTTTTTCCAGCTTCACCAAAAAGAACTGCCTTGTGTGGGGTAACTATAATTTAATTTAAAAAGTTTGCTGAAACTCTCTCACCTTTCTTTTTTCCTTTGTGTAGTCTTCAAGATTTCTAGCTCTCATGAATTTCCTGATATCTTTTGTCTCCTCCATCTAATACAAAACTGGTTCGCTCCTACTCTGAATCACACTGTTTTCACTTATTAAATCTTCCATTTTTAATTTGCCTACTGAAGGCATTTGTCTATTACAGCTTAAAAATGCCATGACTTAATGACACCTAATAGACTGAGAAAAAAATTAAATCTAAACTATTGAAAACAGTCAGCTTTTTAAAAATATATATCATAAAACCACTCTCCAAGAATGCCCTGGAGAGCAAATTAGATAGATGGCTGCAGTTCAATAAAAACAACTTTGAAATGTATTGGGACTGGGTTATTACATGCTTCTGCTGCTTACAGCCGGCATATTTCCTCTTTACTGTAACTCGTAAGTTCAAGCTACAAATACTTCCTATTGACCTGAACTTAGCTGCACTTCAGGGTCCTTCTATCTTGACTGCCAGCTGCCTGCAGTATCTGCTAGAGGGATTTGGTAAGCTTTTACGATGACTCAGATTTTTGTCCATATAAGCCATGTTTTACGTTGGACAAGTGGATTTTATTTTATTACGTTATTAAGATCCTACAGAGTGGTAAGAAAACAGATGACACAAGAAGGTGGATGACATGGCACAGGGATAATCGTTTGCATCAGAAAGGCAAGGAGAATCAGATTCAAATTTTTGTTTCTCGCTATAACCATGCTACTTCCCACCTGGCCACTCCTTCCTCCACCTCAATGACTCTTGCCCCCTATTTCCCTTTGCCTTCACCATTGTCATCTGCATACTTTCCTTTCTTCCCCTATTTCAATGTTGAGGTTGAAAGGGAGCTGAATAGTCCAATTGGGGCTAGGATTGAAAAATGAGAGGGAAGTATTGCATAGTTCATGTGGGTACCCATTTCAAGGTACACATTCATTTGTTATGTAGACCCTCTAATCCTGCCAGCCACACTATGCTATGGTTTAAAGTATAGGACCATCTGTATGAGAGGCAAGATAGCATTGGATAGAAACGCTCTAACTCTGGAATCAGATGGACTGGGTTCAAATTATATTTCCATTAATTACTAACATGACCTCAGACAGGTTACTTTGCTTCCCAAAATCTCATTTATAAAATAAACAATAATAGGTACTTCATAGAGTGTCTGAAAATTAAATGAGGTAAGAGATATAAAATGTTTAATAAATGGCATATTGTGAGGACTCAATATATGCTATTTGAATTTTGTACTACCACTTGCCCCACCATCACTACTGTACCACACACTAGTGGAGTGATAGGAAGAAAACAAAGTTAGGTAGAGCTGTGACCACAACAGAAAGTCCACTACTGGGAGGAAAGGCAGAGAGGTAGATAAAATCATGGAAAAGGCAGAGAAAGATGGAGCTCAGAGGGTACATGTATGTGGGCTACAGTTCAGATGAGGTGGGCAAGATGAGAGAGCACTTGCCTCAGAGGGGCTTAGCAAAAAGAGCCCTGGACTCTGGTCACAGATCACACACTAACTGGTGAGAGCGCCAGGGCAGTCTCAGGTGCTTTGCCTCTTGTTCAACTTAGAGAACATAAAATGAAGGGCTAAACAGACCTCTGATGCCCCTTTCAGCAGGTGGATATTGTGGCACACACCATGAGTGGGTTATAGTCAGTGAAGGTGTGGAGAATCTAGAGGCAGGGGAAGAAGGAACACTGCAAGGCAGAGACAGAAGGGAGAAGGTATTAAATACATTGGATAATGGGAAATATGGGAGGTATAGAGACATCCAGAAGAAAAGTAATGAACACTGAATGCAATTTTTCCCATTTTCTTTAATGCCAGTGCATTTGTAGGAGGAATCATCCCACATGGGTACATCAAGGGTAGTTCCTCAAATATCTGAAAGTATATAAGGAGCTTTCCTCACATGAGTAACTGCCCTCATGAAACATAAAACAGTTCTGTGGTTGTTAGATATGGTATCACCCAGTGGCCTTAGGTTAAGCTACACACACACACACACACACACACACACACATTTCTGGAAAATACATTATCCCTAACCCCAATCAACCACCCTTATCTAAAACTAAACTTAATTACTTAAATTGAAGTTGTTAAAACTTCTAGTTAATTAAAATTTCTATATAAATACAAATAGGATTTCACACATATCAGCTGGCTGGTTCAAAATAAGAGGCTCCCGAACAGCATTTTAAAATATTCTCCCACAAAAATAACCCTGAATAATTATTTAGTCCCATAACATTCTGTTGAAAACTATCTTCCTGGAGCGCTCAATGAGCAATATTAAAACAGTAATATGCTCAATCATTTGTCTTTTTCCCCTTTGACTTGTTCCTCTCACATACACAAATAAAATGGCATTAGGAACACCTTAAAGTTTTCTTTCTTTAGCTTGCATTGTATTTTCTTATAATTATATATGTATATATAAACACATTGTGCGTATGCATGTGTGTATATTTTTTAAGCCATCCAACACTCATGCACTCTTCATCTGGTATCAGATATCTGCAGATATACCCTTCTTGACTTTATAGACAATATGGGATCCAAACCAAATCAAAGCAGAACACATGAATCAGGCGTACAAAAATCAGCACAGTATGTGACTTCCAGGCAATTCTGGTTCATTAATGGGCATATATTGCATCAGATCCTTTGAGATACAATGAGGATTTTGCTTGGACATTTGAACTTGAGCAGAATACTGGGACTACTTGTAGTATCTTGCCTCCATTATAGAAATCTTGCTAGGGAAGTAAGCATACACAGAGGAAACAGGCCTGAGAGATGGAGCAAGAGACTAATTGATTCCTGTTCCTACCATTTGAGCCCTTACCTAAAGCTTGAATGAGGTCAGCCTTACCCTCAAATTTTTCAACATACTCACTTTTTGCTTATAAGAAAAGACTGTTGAAAAATAAAAATAAATAAAAATTTTAAAAAAGAAAAGACTTATTTTAAAGAGATGAATATATAAATATATCTAATACAAATGAGATAAAAAAACACATTAAGCTTTATTAAATAAAATAATTATTTTCTAGTTGGAAGATACACTGAAATCTGACATTAAATCTGTGCATGCTCTTCCACACATGCACACACCCATCCATGCACACATACAACGTGGGCTGACTTTGAAGTTGAAAAAGGCCTGTGATATTTTTTATTTCAAGCATCAGTGACATTTTATTCTTTCTCACTAAAGCCTTGATGTGGTCTATTCTTTTTTTCAAACTAGCTTTTCATAGATATTCCTATTTCTTGGCTTACCAATGACAATTACACCATTCTGAGATATTCAAAGCATGGCCCTTCCAGCACGTAAAGACCTTAGGTTTTAGAAACCTAAATTTTCAGTTTGCCTTTTTATTCAACAGTCACTTAATTTTGCCAGTGATATTTCCTTTGAAAGAAACAGTTCACACTTTCTTCCTATCCAGTTTTTTAAGCCAGATATTTTTCAGGTAGATCACAGAGATAGCTAGCCTCAGATGAGAAAATTGTTCATTTTGAGGATTATCACAGGAACAATTTTCATTTACAGATGATTTTCTCTCCAAAATTTAGTCCCTCTCTGAATGACCTCTCTCTGGTAAATAACCCCAGCTAGTATGTCCAAGTATATCTGTAAGAAAACACACACATTTATTCAGATTTGTGGGGTGTCCCCAAGCACCCATCCTTGGCCTTCTTTCCCTTACTACATGTTCCTTTCTGGATAATTTCATCTATTCTCATGGCTTCAACTACCACCGAAATGCTGATGATGTGCAAATATATTTATCTGGCTCATTGTCATTTTCCAAATTCAGTTCTGAAATTTCTGAGTTGTCCCAGAGAATGCAAACCTTTAGCCAGACTCAGCAAGAAAAAAGAGAGAAAGGACCTCCAAAAAATAAAATCAGAAACAAGAGATGAAAAGCCAAAACTGGGCAGCCCAGGTGGCTCATCGGTTTAGTGCCGCCTTCAGCCCAGGGCCGGATCCTGGAGACCCGGGATCAAGTCCCACATGGGGCTCCCTGCATGGAACGTGCTTCTCCCTCTGCCTGTGTCTCTGCCTCTCTCTCTCTCTCTCTCTCTCTGTGTGTCTGTCATGAATAAATAAATAAAATCTTAAAAAAAAAAAAGAAAAGAAAAGCCAAAACTGACACCACAGAAATACAAAGGGTTATAAGAGAATACTATGAAAAATTATGTGGCAACAAATTGGACAACTAAAATAAATGGAAATATTCCTAGAAATACACGATCTTCCAAAACTGAATCAGGAAGAAATAGGAAATCTGAACAGATCTATTACTAGTTATGAAATTAAATCAATAATTTTAAAAAACTACCAAAAAATCAAAGTCCAGAACCAAATGGTTTCACAGGTAAATTTTTCCAAACATTTAAAAAAGAGTTAATAGCTATTCTTTCCATTAGGTTTCTAATAAAACTTCTCCCTATAAGTCAGGCAATATAATAGTTTTCTAGAGCTTCCATAACAAAGTACCACAATCTGTGTGGCTTAAACAACAGAAATTGATTTCCTCACAGTTTGGGAGGCTAGAAGTCCAAAATCAAGGTGTTGAAAAGTTTGATTTCCTTGGAGGTCTCTCTCCCTGGCTCATAAATGGCCATCTTTCTCTGGTGACTTCATACCATCTTCCCTCTATGGGTGTCTGTTCTAATGAACTCTTCATATGAGGATACAAGTTATATTGGATTTGGGACCATCCCAATGCCCTCCTTTTAACTTAATAACCTCTTTAAAGACCCTATGTAGTCATATTCTCAGATACATAGGGTTAGAACTTCAATATGAAATTTGACCATAACAGGCAACATAACAGGATTTTTTTTTTCTGAGTCAAATACCTGAGAACAGGGTGGATCAAGGGCAGTGTGATATAGTGAGAACTATCCGTCTCAGGTATAGTCAATTATGGGGTGCATTATATGGAGAGAATTTAAGCAAAATAGTACACTGGACTAAACATTGATTTTTTTTTAATCCCCATGTTGTGGCAAGTCTAAATAATGCCAGTGATAAAATTCTCCTCCTTCAAAAAAATTTTCTAAGTTCTAAATAATTGTCATGCTTATTCTTGAGTTTTAATAATATATGCACAAGTTTCAAATTAGCCTATTTTATGACATACTATAATAAATATTTTATTCTTCATGGAAATTAACCTGAGAATCTAGTTACATAGTTAACTCTCAACATACGCAGATACCTACACCTGTTTCTTTTTTTAAAGATTTTATTTATTTATTCTTGAGAGATACACAGAGAGAGAGGCAGAGACACAGGCAGAAGGAGAAGCAGGCTCCATGCAGGGAGCCTGACGTGGCACTCAATCCCGGGACTCCAGGATCACGACCTGAGCCAAAGGCAAGGCGGACACTCAACTGCTGAGCCACCCAGGCATCCCTACACCTGTTTCTTTAAAAAGTAACTTTGAATGAAATCATATGGCATGTCCTTCTCTGAGCTATTTCACTTAGCATAATACTTTCTAACTCCAACCATGTCATTGTAGATGGCAAGATTTTATTTTTCGATGGCTGAGTAATATTCCATTATATATATATATATATATATGAAGATGTGATATATATCATCATCATATATTTGTATAAATGAATATATATATAATATATATATATATATCACATCTTCCTTGTATTCATCAGTCAATGGACATTTGGGCTCTTTCCATAGGCCATTGTTGAAATGGTTCAGAAGCATTCAAGATTATTTTAGGTATAGTGTATATCCCCATTTTCCAATGATAACACATATTCTTGCATTAAAACAATAGATAAAAGTAGCACATTGATTGAAAAAATAAAGCAAGAGAACTTGAGGCTTCAGGTCTTTCATTAGAATGAAATGACCACTTGGAGTTGTCATTTGTGTTAAAAATTTAAAATATTGAAATAAATACGAACTGGGTGATACAATATTTTTGTTTGGAAAGCACAAACAATAAATATTTAGCAAATATATATAAAATATCTTGATGAATTTGAATAATGACTTTAAAATTTAAATGCATTCTTCTTTTGTGTATTGTTTTCAAAGTACAAATCAAGAAAGTAATGATGTATCAATTATTACATGATCATTATTGAAAATGATTTTATCATACAAAGAAAGGAAAGTTTAAAAATTATCTGCTCTGTGTGGCAAGAATTCTAGATAGGTAACTGAGAGACATTCATGATCCATCTCTTATTCTCCTTCCCTACCATTTAATATTAAATCCATACAGTCCTTTGGATTTTTGTTTTCAAAGCCTGTCTGATCTCTCCCTTCCTCTGTGTCCTTACTCCACCGGCCTTGTTTCAAGCTCCTACCACTTTTTGTTCAGGCTAATGCAATGTTCTTCTGTTTAGTCTTCTGATCTCGTTTCATCATATGTAATCATTGAAGAGAAGTGGCACAAAGATGTTTTGCATTTCGAGGTTAGGTTAGCAATTGTTTGGAGGGCTGTGAGAGTAAATATGAGTGACTATTTAAGGGACAATAGTAATAGTTCAAGAAGGAGATGATACTGCTTTTAGCTAGGGTGGTAGCAGGAGAGTTGGAGATATATGGACAATAGAAGTTCATAGAAGATCATATTCATTGTCTAAGGCTTTCATGACACCGTACCATAGACTGAGTATCTTAAATTATTTTTTCAGGTGTCTGGAGGCCAGAAGTCTGAAATCAAGGTATCAGCATGGTTAGTTTCCACTCAGGGCCTCTAGATGGAGATTTTCTCCCTCTGTCTTTTTATGGTCTTTCCTCTCTACATGTCCTAATTTCCTCTTCTTATAAGGATACCAGTCATACTGGATTAGTCATTTTAATGATATAATTATAATTTGATTACCTCTTTAAGATTTCTATCTCCAAATACAGTCACATTCTAAGGAACTGGCAGTTAGCATTCCAACATAAAAATTTGGGGGAAGAGGATGCCTGGGTGGTTCAGTTGTTTGAGCATCCAACTTTTGGTTTCAGCTCAGGCCATGATCTCTGGGTTATGAGACTGAGACCCATGTCAGGCTCTGCACTCAGTGCTGAGACTGCTTGAGATTCTTTTGACCTCTCTCTCCCTCCCCTTCTGCTCCTCCCTCTGTTTGCAGGTGCTCCCTGTTTCTAAAATAAATAAATAAAATATTTTTAAAAATTAAAAAAAATTAATTTAGGGGGAAGAACAATTCAATGACAGAAATATACTTCAGAAGCCTACTAGACAATAAAGACTACAAGAAGCTGTTGCATGAAATGCACTTACATCATGTCCAGTGTGCAGTGAGTTGCTCAGTAGACACCATAATAATGCCATGTGTCTCAGACATAACAAACTTCATGCAAATTTCAGATCACATCATGCTTTCTCATATGACTAGCCTGAATATGTCTATATTTCTGCCTAGATTGTCCTCTGATTCCCTCACCCTCCCACCATTCACCTTCAACTTTTATTTTCCCACTGAGTTCATTATTTGTCATTTAAGACTCAGTTCGAACATCACTTCCTCTTTGAAAATCTTTCCCTCTTCTCTTCTTACAATAAAAATGTATCACTCCTTCCTTTACAAATCTTTTGTAGCTGGTATGCTATATAGTGACTAAT
Organism: Canis lupus dingo; assembly: GCF_003254725.2. Lineage (NCBI taxonomy): Eukaryota > Metazoa > Chordata > Mammalia > Carnivora > Canidae > Canis > Canis lupus. The sequence goes on along the minus strand of NC_064263.1, from coordinate 8,886,756 downwards.
TTTATCTGGTGGTATTGTGATAATTATTATAAATGCCTAAATCTTATAAATCTCCAGCTTCTCAAGGCAGAGCTTTTGTCTTTCTTACTTTACTGGTCAAAATCTAGCAATGTGCCCTGTACACAGTAGTCACTCAGTAAATGTTTGTTAGATGAAATAACATATACTAAGTGCACAAATAAAGCTATAATCTATATAACAGCTTGCATCTTCACAAAGTACTTTTACGTATAAAATCCTTGAATGGCCCAATAAAGATGGTACAGAAGCAGAGCAGCATAGTGCAAGGGACAGCTAATTGTGATCTGTGAGGCCAAGTTTATCCCACCATCTGTTTCTATATGGCCTGTGAGTGGTGTATATATATATATATATATATATATATATATATATATATATATACTTGCAGGTGGGGATGAGGGAGCTTACATTTTTAAACACATTTAATAAACTTTTTTCCTTAGAATAATTTTAGATTTACAGAAGAGTTGCAAGCATGTCACAAATGCTCCCATATTCCCCACACCTAGTTTCCCTTGTTATTAACATCTTACATTACTATGGTATGGTTGTCACAACTAATATTGAAACATTATTATTAACTAATGTCAATATTATATTATAATTTCTTTAGATTTCTTTAGTTTTTGCCTAATGTTTCTGTTCCAGAATCCCATCCAGGATACCATAGTACATTCACTCAACATATTTCTTTAGCTCCTCTTGGGTGTAACAATTTCCCAGACTTTTCTTGTTTTTGATGACTTTGACTATTTTAATAAATACTGATCTTGTATTTGATAGAATATATTCTGATTCAAATCTAGTGTTTTTCTCATAGCTATATAGGGTTTACAGGTGGTCTGGAGGAAAGACATAAAAGTAGTCCCATTTTCATCATATATCAAGTATACTGACATGCTGGTTGCATAATTTTCCACTGATGATCTTAACTTTGATCACCTGGATGAGGTTAAAGAATGATTTTTACATCATTAAAGGTTGGAAAAATTTAAGTGACTGTAAATAAATTTTATTGGAACCCAGCCATGTTCACTTATTTACATGTTGCCTATGGCTTCTTTGACATTACAAAGACAGCAGTGAGAGTTGCAAAACAGACCCATGGCCCACAAAGCCAAAAATATCAGCAATCTGGCCCCGTATAGTGGAAGAATAACTGGATTGAATCACACATAGTTGGGTTCAAATTTTAGCTCTGGCATTACCATCTATCTATGTGATATGTGGTCAATTGCTTAATATCTCTGAAATGTGGTTTCCTTATCTGTAAAACAGGAATATTAATGCCTATTTTAAGATTGTAATGAGGATTATGGATAGCATTTATAAATATGTCAATAATTAGCATCCATTACTCATCAAATAGAAGTTATTATCCCCCATTAAACAGAGAAAAAAGATTCAGAGAGGTAGAGTGGTTTGCATACCCCCTGAAAAATGGCAAACTGGAGTTCCAGTTTTGATTTTTTTTAATAGGTGCTTCAGCAGAAGGAATACCACAAGCTTTAAACCCAGCCTCTGCAATATGACTCTAGACTCTGGGTCTTACTAACTGTGTGTCTTTGGGAACGTTAGTCTTCCTCCCTGAGACCAAGTTTATCTACAAAATGGGGCTAAACACATAATATTTATTACAGAAGACTGATGTGAAGATTAGCTGAGCTAATATATATAAATTCACTGTCACATGGGATAGAGTCAAGAAACATGAATTCAATTTTTCACAACATCAAGCTGCATTTATGGCAATAGAAAGCTATTTGAATAGCACTTCAAGGAAAATATTAAAAAGAGGACAAAAACACCAAAGGCAAAAAAACAAAACAAAACAAAACAAAACCCACAATAATCCCCTGATTATCTCTTGTTTGGATTATTTGTTTTGTACATTTTTCTATGAGCCCAGACATCGGGGTGACTACTAGGTATGAAGCATGGTGGACAGAGAAATAAATGTGATGCAGCCCCTGGCTGCGGCAGTTCTGAATTTTAGTTGATTGCAGTATAAGACTGGAAATGCATACTTCCTGTGAATTAAGAAATCCACAACTGAGGGGCAGCCTGGGTGGCCCAGCGGTTTAGCGCCGCCTTCAGGCCGGGGCGTGATCCTGGAGACCCGGGATCGGGTCCCACATCGGGCTCCCTGCATGGAGCCTGCTTCTCCCTCTGCCTGTGTCTCTGGCTCTTTCTCTCCTCTCTGTGTATTCTCATGAATAAATGAATAAAATCTTAAAAAAAAAAAAAAAAGAAATCCACAACTGAGATATAATGATAAATACATTTCTTCACGTGAGATACTCCACTTCTTTGAAGCACTTCGCAATTCCTATTGTCCTTACCTTCTCTGAATTCACCTCCAAACTATCCATGTATCATGATGTCATTCACACATATGCATGTTTTTGCAAACTCTTTTTTCTTACTCCATAAATGCTTTAGAGAAAGCCCCATCCTGGTTAAGAAGTTAGCTTTTAGAGTGCATCCTAGAGAAGCGTTTTATTTTCTTTCTGGATCCTCCCTTGGCCAGAGTGTTGCCATCAAGACATTGCGGGGGCTTCTCTTGGATGGTACAGGCATTTCTATTTTTTATTTTTTTGGGGGGCGCATTTCTATTTTTTAGATGCTCATCAAATATTAGAAACACTCTGAAAAGAGTAATATCTTACAATATTATAAGTAGTCCATGAAAAAATGCTTACTTTGATCAGCAAAATAGGAATTCAATGAATTTTTAGCTTGATCTCACTTGGTGTGTAGAGTGTATACTTCTTTAGGACAAGGATATGATCAGTTTTCATCTCTCTTTTATCCCCATGCCCAGAACAGCACTTGCACATAGTAGACTCAGCAGATACTTGCTAAAGGATCACTTATACAACAATCAGAAGGAAAAGATTTTCAGTGCCCAATGATTACTACATAACTTAATCATCATACTGTCATTTTCTTTCCCTTTTTTTTCCCTTCTCTGAATATTTAGAATACATATTCTGTACCATTCTAGATGCTAAGTGCTGGAATACAGTGATTAAGAAAATAGATACAGGGCAGCCCCGGTGGCGCAGCGGTTTAGCGCTGCCTGCAGCCCAGGGTGTGATCCTGGAGACCCTGGATCGAGTCCCACGTCAAGCTCCTGTAAGGAGCCTGTGTCTCTGCCTCTCTCTGTGTGTGTCTCTGTGAATAAATAAATAAAATCTTAAAAAAAAAGAAAATAGATACAGGCCTAACCCATATAGATATTACAGCACAAGGGAGGACAGAAACAAAGGTGCATTTACAATATAACTTGGTAAACGCTGTGATAGGAAGCATAAGTCACAGGAGATGCATCTAATGCAGACTCAGAGGTAAAGAAAAGCTTTCTGAAGGATGTGACTTATCTGAAACATGAAGAATGAGAAGAAGTACAATCTGAATGCAAGTTGGAACCTGCCACGGCCCGGTTTCTTCATAGAATCACAATCAGAAATTGTACATAGCACAGCCCATCAACAAAAAGTAATTAAAAATGAATTCTAATCTTTACTTACATCTCACAAAGAACATTAACATAGTCTGGTTCATTATGCACAGCACACATCTCAAAATACACTATGCTCTCCTTCCCAATTCTGCAAACTTGCACTATCTACAAAGCTATATAAATGTAAAAAATAAAATAAAATCTCCCTTCAACATCAGGCTCTCCACTGCTTCTGTGTACATGTGTCTCAGTCTACATTCCATTCTCCAACATAACTGGAAGATTCTCAGCAATTTCTACTTCTACCACCAGCAATGATGGGTCATTTCAGTAGATCCATGACTAGTCCAGCTTGGACAAAAGTTTGTGTTAAACTCTGTGAAGTATGGTTCCTCTCTTGCTAAATGAGATTAATTACTTAATTACTAATAAAAATAATTTTTAATTAATAAAATTCCCATAATCATTATTGGAATCAGTCTTGCAAATGAAAGGTGGTAGATACTGGAGGAATAATCTGAGCAGAGGAATCATTTTGGGGTGCCTGAAGTATGTTAGGACAATAAGAACATAGCATGCACAGTACAGAGGTACACAAGAGAAGACAGGGGACACAAGTAGAGCCCCTATCATGTAGGCCATATTACTTGCTTTAATAAATTTAAGTAGAGGAAATTAAGACTATCCTATTACTTTCAATTGATAGACACTAGCTCCCTTCAGTGAATGTTGTCCCTTATCATCTAGCTTAATCTCATCTGTGAAAAAATTTAAATCCAAGTATTAGAAAGTTAAAAATAAATATGTTAATTAATTAATTTCTTTATTAGTCACTGGGAACATTAATATCTCAGCTGGCTGTGACCAGCTTTGGCTCCCTCTGGCTTCCTCTTTCTGTTGCCTACAGTCTTCTCAAACACATTCCTTCCACACCAGCTTCTCTATGGCAGAGAACTACACTTTCCATGTCTAACCCAAAGTGCCTTCAAGGAAATGTCATGACAATTGACAAAATGAGCAAATGTTTTAGAAATAAACTAAGTAAAATTAACCCAAATGTAGGCTACATCATTAACTAACTCAAAGATATTTATAAACATGAAAGAGCTCTTTAACAGCTTACAAAGTATGCTCAGAGTTCAATGATATCAGCACATGGTATCCCTCTTACACATTCCATACATCATGTCTCCTACTTATGCTTCCACTTTGTGTATGTATCCCATGTGTACCGGTTCTATCAAATAGCCCTAGTCAAGTCTCCTAAATGTAATTTCCTCACTTATAAAGTACAGATAACAACACTTATCTTGGTGGTAAAAGCAGTGTGAAATGATTGTTGTGTAATAACTGTAGTATGTGAAATACCTGGCACAGGAATTTAACTAATGAATACTTAGGATATGCTAATTTCCTTCCCTTTCCTTTTTTGACATGTGGAAGAAACAAATTCAACTTTTGTTCTCTGCTTCATTCTTGGGAAAAAGAATAAAAATCTGACATTGATCTTTACCGTAGGGTATGCCATAGGTCTGAATGGATACAGTGCTATGGAAATGCTAACTCTTCCATGGGTCAAACTTTCACCTGTCTGGACACACACTTTAAAGGAATATATTATCCCAAAATGCTACCTTTCATCTCCATTGTCAATTCTGAGTATTTGTTGTGCTCAGAATGAGAACACATCTGTGAAGGCATTCTCATCTATCCATCCATCTTATCAGTAAAGGATTTATGAGAGGCAACTGGCTGGAGTTTAGCAAAGGCAAAGCTTCACTTCAGCTCCTTTTAGGCCAGGCAAAAAGTCCAGAAGTCCAGGAGAACAATGAGTTCTTCAGTTCTCTCATCTGCTCTGCACCAGGCTATGATTCATGTCATCCAATTCACCCAATGTTCTATATTAGCTACAAACGCAAGACAAAACACTTCATAGGAATTGAACTGTATTGTAAAATGTGGGTGGGACTTTGAGAAGAGATGGCAGAAAAGGACATTCTAAGTAGAGTAGATGCCATGAACAAAGGCCTAGGGGGAGAAGAAAACACAACATTATCTTGAAACAAGGATTAGCCTAATATAGAACATGCAGTGTAGAGTAGCTGCAAGTTTATATGAAGGAGAAAAAATAGAATATCTATTCTGAAAAAGAAAAACAAAATTAGAGAAATCAAACTACATGATTTTAAGACTTACTATAAAGCTACAATAATTAAATCAAGATCAGACAGTAAAGCTTTGCTAATACCAGAGAGATAGACACATAGATCAACAGGAGAAAATTGAGTCCAGAAACATACCCATAAAAATGTGGCCATTTGAACTTGGACAAATGTGCAAATATAATTCAATTGAGAGAGGATAACCTTTTCAATAAATTGGAACAAATGATTGTCCATATATAAAAAAAGAACTTTGACCTAAGCCTCATACATTTTATAAAGTTTAACTCAAATCATAATTCTAAATGTAAAACATATAGTTACAGGATATTTAGGGAAAAAATAGGATAAAATCTCTAATACATGGAATTAGGTAAAGAGTTCTTAAAAATGACACAGAAAAAAAAAAAAAAAAAACTGATAAACTGAGCTTCACCCAAATCTGAAGCTTTTGGTTTGCCAAAGACACTTAACAAAAGAATGGCAAGATACAGACTGGGTGAAAATATTTGTGAATTACATATCCAACAATGGGCTTTATCTAGAATATATAAAGAATTTAAAAAACTCAATAATAAGAAAACAAACCTAATCAAAAAAGGTCCTGAACTTTACAAATAGAATATAAGAATGGCAAATAAGAACTCAAAAAGTTCAACATCATTAGCCATCAGGACAATGCAAATTAAAAACCAGTTTTTTTTTTTGTTGTTGGTGGTGTTTGTTTGTTTGTTTAAGTAGGTTCCACACACAGCATGGAGCCCAACACGCGGCCAGAACTACAACTCCAAGATCAAGACCTGAGCTGAGATCAAAAGTTGACTGAGCTACCTGGGTATGCCTAAAAACCACTGTTTTAATAGCTATATTAACACTATTTGAGCAGCAAAAATAAAAATATTAAATACCAAGTGCTGACAAAGATGCTAAACAACTGGAACTTTCCTACATTATTGATGAGAATGCAAAGTGATACTGTAAAATCACGAGTGGCTGACTGCTGGTAATTTTTGTGTCAACACAGATGGGTCATGGGTGCCCAGGTATTTGATCAAACATTAACCTGGATGTTTCATTGAGGGTGTTATTAGATAAGATTAATGTTTAAATTGATAGGCTTTGAATAAAACAGATTGCTCTTCATAATGTGAGAGGTCCTCATCCAGTTGAAGGTCTTAGTAGAACAAAGACTGACCTTCTCAGAGCAAGAAGAAATACTTCTAGCAGACTGCTTTTGGATTCAAACTGCAATTGTTCCCTGAGTCTCTAGTCTGCTAGCCTAGAGATTTTGGATTCACTAAGCCTCCACAATCATGTGAGGTGTAGTCAATTCTTTAAAATTGACAGATAGAGGGAAGACTGGGTGGCTCTGTGGTTGAGTGTCTGCCTTCGGCTCAGGCCATGATCCCAGCGTCCTGGCATCAAGTTCCGAATTGGCCTCCCAGGGACAAGCCTGCTTCTCCCTCTACCTATGTCTCTGTCTCTCTCTCTCTCTGTGTCTCTCATGAATAAATAAATAAAATCTTTTTTTAAAAAAGATAGAAATACACGTGTGTACGCATGCATGTTAATATTCATATATGTGTACATATGTATGTGGAATACACACACATGCATATGCATGCACACACATGTTAAATGTAAAAAAATAAGTGATAAATTTCTGAAAGTTTCCTTAAAGGAGCTAAGTGGTTTAGTCACTCATTTACCCATACCAGAGATACTTTTGAGATGACATGTGGTACATACTCTTGCCAGTCAGGGGAAAGGAAATTGTCACAGACATCAGCCTACCTTTCTGAAACTCAGAATTTAAGGCCTTAAGCTATGGGAATAAAATATCTAAAAATTATTGACATTTTCACATAACCTCATACTTGTACTTTTGCTAAGACTTTGATCTTCTACTCTTGTTCCTAAGCACCAAGAGTTATTAGGCGTCCTGCATGGCCATTAGTGAATGGGCTTACTTGTATGAATAATGCAGCAGGAGAGACATTGCTATCTTCATCTCACTCTTTCACTAAGCTCACTGCTGGCTTTAGCTGTCATTTCCAAGGACCACAAGATCAGCAAGGATTATGTACTTAGGACTTCCTGAAAAATAGCACTGAGAATCAATAAAAAATGATTGGTCATTTAGCATAACATACCTTGGAATAATAGGAAGTTTCCCATTTGGTAACAGCTCGACGATGAAGCCCTGGTTTTTCGTGCAGCTTGTTGAGATGTATCTCAGGAGTCATCTCTTGGATGACTGGATCTGTCATGGGTCAGAGAGACAAGGATTTACTTTAATACCACAGACACTTGATGATGCTATGGCACCGTGATAATGAACAGCTGTTTGCAGCAGCTCTGCTTGCAGGCTGAATGGGCAGGCCCTTCCTTGGATTTTGGAGTTGCTTGTTAGGTGGATGAATATAAATTTTGAAGAAGACTTTCATCTGCCTTTAAAACTTTTCAAAAACTCATTTATTTCTTATCCTCACCTAGATAGTGGGCTCACAAAAGTGGTTTGTTTGTTTTTTTAAAACAAGGACGATAGAGATGGATAGTCTTATTTCCCCAACATTCTGTTACTAGGAGAGACTCGCTATTCTGAGTCCACTCAGGCAGATTTTCCCATTCTCTACTCCATTCCCAGCCTGCATGTATGGGGAAGCTCTTAGGGAGACAATGTGTTGAAATCCAAAGAGCAAAGGCTCTGGAATAAAAAACAGCTCTGACTGAATTCTGGCTCTGAGGCTTACAGACACTGGAATCCTTGGGAGACTTGCTTACCCCTGAGCTCAGCTGCCTCATATAAAGGCATAATGGTGATACTGCCTTATAAGGTAGTTCTGGGCCTAAAAAAGAAAGGAAAAATGTATATTAAAAGAGATGTCACATCAAACACACTTAACAAGTAGAGATTAGTATTGTTCTATTGAGGGGCATAATTGGATGATCCCAGGTTTGCAAGGCACTTCAAACCAGGTAGTGGTCCCAGGAAACAGCAGAGCATTCCTTTGTATGGGGCATCTCCTCTTTCCCTTAGGCAACTAGGTGAAGTATAATTGACTCCAGAAGTGTCATTCCATTTTCTCTAGGTAACCAGTTTACTGATACGAAATGAGAAAGTGCTATTCTTATCCAAGAATTGTTGGTTGTTTTTTCTTTTTAATAGAACAAGTGTTCTGTTAGTTTCATTAATGAGGCTCCACTAAACTTAAGTCAACAATTATCAATTGAGTGCTATCTTGTCTCAGACCATTCTGTTAATTTGTGAACAAGCCCGATATGGTCCTCGCCTTAAGAATCCCCAGTTTCGTGGGGTTTAGATAAAAATTAGCACACAATTTAAAAATTGAAATATGCTACAATAGAGAATATGTAGAATGCTATACAAACAAAATATCGGATTTAGGTAGAGGGTAGGGCAATATAGAAGATATTTAAGAGTTATTTATCTGTGGAAGTAGGAGAGCATTACATTATTCCAGACAGAAGGAACAGCAAAGGTGGGTGGAGTGGCAACAAAATAAGGAGCATTTTCTCTGGAGAGTGGAGCTATGAGAAGATAAGGCAGGGTCTTCTGGCTCAGTAGGTTGGACTTCATCCTAAGAACAGAGATAAGCCATCAGAGTGCTTTAAGCAAGGGCAGGCACAATCTTATCTGTGCTCTAGAAACTAGATTACTGTGAATGTAGGATGAAGAATGCATTCAAGGCAGCAAGGCTGAAGGCAGCACAATAGCTAGGAGGCTGAAACAAGCCAAGTGAGAGATGGTGTTTCACTAGAGAAGTGGCAATGGGATCTTGGAATGAAAAGGGCTTCATGGAAAATACTAATTCTACATTGTACACAAATCTTAGCAAATTTTACCAAAAAGTTAAGTTAAATATTTTAATTAGTTGTAAACACACTTTGTAGTTTCATTTTAACTGGTAAAGCATCCTCACACAAATAGGCTCTAGCTAGGGAATCATTTATTTAAAAAAAATCTGTTAGAACTTTTTATCCTGATGAAGTCCCAATAGTTCGTTTTTGCTTTTATTTCCCTGCCTTTGGAGATGTGTCTAGCAAGAAGTTGCTGCAGCTGAGGTCTAAAAGGTTGCTGCCTGTGTTCTCCTCTAGGATTTTGGTGGATTCTTGTCTCACATTTAGGACTTTCATCCATTTTGAGGTGTGTGTGTATGTGTGTGTGTGCATATGGTATAAGAAAGTGGTCCAGTTTATTCTTCTGTATGTGGCTGTTCATTTTCCCAACATCATTTATTGAAGAGACTTTCTTTTTTTGCATTGGATCTTCTTTCCTATTTTGTTGAAGATTGGTTGACCATAGAGTTTAGGGTCCATTTCTGGGTTCTCTATTCTGTTCCATTGATCTATGTGTCTGTTTTTGTACTAGCATCATACTGTCTTGATGATTATAGCTTTGTAATATGGCTTGAAGTCTAGAACTGTGATGCCTCCAGCTCTGGTTTTCTTTTTCAACATTACTTTGGCTATTCAAAGGAAATAGTTAACATAACTAAAAGGCAACCTACAGAATGGGAGAAGATTTTTATAAATGACTCATCAGATAAAGGGCTAGTATCCAAAATCTATAAAGAACTTCTCAAACTCAACACCCCAAAAAACAAACAAACAAACAAAATCCAGTCAAGGAATGGGTAGAAGTCATGAACAAACATTTCTCCAAAGAAGACATACAAATGGCCAGCAGACCATGAAAAAATGTTCAACATCACTTAGCTTCAGGAAAATACAAATCAAAACTACAAGAGATAGTATGTTACACCAGTCAGAATGGCTAAAATTAACAATAGATGTTGGTGAGGATGCAGAGAAAGGGGAACCATCTTATACTATTAGTGGGAATGCAAACTGGTATAGCTACTCTGGAAAACAGTATGGAAGTTCCTCAAAAAGTGAAAAATAGGGTGCCTGGGTGGCTCAGCAGTTAAGCCTCTGCCTTTAACTCAGGGCGTGATCCCAGAATCTGGGATCGAGTCCCACATTGGGCTCCCTGTGAGGACCCTGCTTCTCCCTCTGCCTGTGTCTCTGCCTCTCTCTCTTTCTCTGTGTCTCTCATGAATAAATAAATAAATATTTTCTTTAAAAAGTTAAAAATAGAACTGCTCTATGACCCAGAAATTGCACTACTAGGTATTCATTTGAAGGATACAAGCAGTGATTCAAAGGGGCACATGCGCCCCCACTGTTTATAGCAGCAATGTCCAAAATAGTCAAAATATGGGAAAAGCTCAGAGGTCCATCAACAGATGAATGAATAAAGATGTGAGATATATATTGAAATATTAGTCATCCATCATAAAGAATGAAATCTTGCCATTTGCAATGACATAGATGGAACTAGAGGGTATTATGCTAAGCAAAATAAGTCAATCAGAGAAAGACAAATACCATATGATTTTACTCATATGTGTAATTTAAGAAACAAAACAGATGAACAGAGGACAAGAGAAAGAAAAATAAAATAAGATAAAAACAGAGAGGGAGGGAAACATAAGAGACTCTAAACCAAAGGAAACAAACTGAGGGTTGCTGGAGGGGAGGTTGACAGGCTGATGGGATAACTGGATGATGGGCATTAAGGAGGGCATTTGATGTAATGTGAGCAGTGGGTGTTACATGCAATTGATGAATTACTGAATTCTACTCCTGAACTAATAATACTGAATATGTTAGCTGAATTGAATTTAAATTAAAGATTTTAAAAATAAATCCATGAGAATTGGCATACACAAAGCACTCTAGACTTACAAAGCTGAAGCTGCCACTGTCACATAGGACAACTGTGCCAAATAGAAAAATAACAGGAACAGAAAATAAATGTTTTTTGTGTTTTATGAAAAAGTTTTCATCAAATCTTGGTCAAATAAATGAACAAACAAATAAATAAGTGATGCTGGCTTGTATTTATAGAGTGGAGATGGCAGGGAAGTTCTGAGAAGAAGAAATAAGAATGAACATCCACGTGGAGGAGATGGTGGATGAAGATTCCAAGGTAGGAAAACACAAATGCTGAGGAGCTCTGAGCAGTGTGGTGCATGTTGTATGCATGGGCAGGGGCTGGTGTGGTAAAGAATGGCACACACAATACATGTAAGAGTTGGCAGGCAGAAAGTTTGGAGGATGGAGAGTTTAAAATTCTTTTATAAAAGTGGAAACACTTGAGGTTTCTGGGTGTGAAAATAGGTAAACAGTGCCAGACCCACCATCTTAATTTCTTCTTTTCTTCTCTTTTAATTTTTTATTAATTTTTAAAAACCCATCACCTGTTTCCCTTTTCACTCTTTATCTCTCTTTTGCCCCCTCATGTCCTGCTGTGTCAGTGTATGTGTGTGCACGTGCACATGTGCATGCATGTGTGTGCATGTGTGTGCACACATGTTGTAGAGGGTTATCAGGCTTATAATACAAATATCTCTTTCAAGGAATTGATCCCTCCATGCAAATCCTCATGATGTTTCCTTACACCTTGCACTTTCTTATCTTTGCTATTTTTTTTTTAAACAAATGCTTCACTTCAAACTCTTCCATTCTTTTTCTCATGCTGTGGGGCTTCCAACTCTCTTTTTGATCTGGTTGCTTTTGTGGTTCACATGACATCCTTGATGAGGCACAGGTTGTCATACACTCTCCAGGGCAGACTCCCCACTGCTCATGCTTCTGACCACAGTCCTCTCCATGGACCAGCACTCCCAGTACAGACCTCAATCTCTGACATCTAGAGGAAAAGCTGCATTTCATAGTAGAAGTGATGTCTATAGTTCTGTCCTAACTAGAAGTGGTAAGAACTAGTAATCAATTCCTTGGGAAACCCTGGCTTTGAAGCAAGAGCCTGGTTTCTTTAAAAAAAAAAATCCCATTAGGGGATCACTTTTCTAAGAGGCAAGACAACTAACTATGCCATACATGGTGCTTTTTGATTTCCTCCAAATGTCTCTAAAGCATCTTTAAGCAAGACTGAAATGGAGTTTTCTTTGATGGAGATCTACATAGCAGCAGAAGGAAATTAGACTCTTTGCCAATAGTGCTCACTGGATACTCAAGACCTAGTCTAGAGTAACTCTTTCATATGGATACTACTCAACTGCACCTACCCCAAGCCCCCACATATCAAATATTTCCTTTAAAGAATGGAAAATCCTTTTGCAATATAGAAATGGAGTACAAGAGGGCCTTAATATCTCTTGACCCCTTTCAAATTAAGACACACAGAACAAAGCTTTCTGAGCTATGTACTACATCCTAGAATAGAGCTTTACAGTTGCCATCAGTTCAGCAAATACTTATAATTCACTGTGTGCAAGGCCTGGAGAATCACCAGCAATGAGGTCTCTCCTCTCAAAGACCTTATAGTCTAGTAGGAGAAACAGGTAAATGAAGCCACATCATAAGGCACTGTAATAAGTGTTCTGATTGCCAAGTAAAACGTTCGTTAATAATTAGTACAGACGGCACAGAGGCTTAGGCACCAGGAGAAAGAGGAGATCAGAATTTCAGCTTAAATACTTCTTACCTTTGTGACGTTGGGCATATTTCACTCTGATTCCCTCCACTCTGGTGCCCTTTTACTCTGATGGCATGTATTAAAATCCTACTTATCTGTATTGGTTTTCTATAACTTCTATAACAAGTTGCTATAACAAATTACCACAAAAAAGGTTGCTTAAAACAACAGAAATTATTCTGTCATAGTTCTGAAGGCAAGAAGTTTAAAATCAAGGGGTCAGCGGGGCTTTACTCCTTCTGGAACTGGCCAGGGACCCTCCTCAGCTTCTATGGCTGTCCACATTTTTTTTTTTAGGTCCACATCGCTCCAATATCTGCTTCCATGGTCAGATTGCCTCTTTCTCTTCTGTCTGTCAAATTTTCCTCTGTCTCATTCTTATAAGGATACTTGTAATTGGATTGAACAGGTCCCACCTTGATAATCCAGGGGAAGTTGGGTAAGGTCCTTCTCTCAAAATATTTCAACTCACATAACATCTTTTGCCATATAAATTAATGCTTATTCTTGTAACATATAAAGTAATATACAAAGGTTCTAGGGATCTACACATAGACACATCTTTTGTGACCACCAGTCAGCTCACCTCTTAAGACCCAAATAAATACCACTTCCTGCATGAAGCCTTCCATGGTAGCCTCCAGCTCAAAATAGTCTTTACACAACCTGAGAATCCATAGCAATTCAATTTTATGACTCCTAGCACTTTATTATTCCTTAGCCTTTAAAAGTAATAATTTCTCTGCAAATCAAATTTGCCCTACCAGACTTCTTGATAGTTAGACCACATAAATTTAAACTTCCTTTCAACCTAAAGAGTTTATATTTCCTTTCTTGGGGCTCTTTGACTTTAGGGACCATGATGTTTCAACTCTATATGCCTAGGATGGCTATCAAACTCTTCCCCATATAGTAGTAGATGGAAGTAAATCTTTGTTGCATGAATGGATCACTGGATAGATGGATGTATGTATGATTGATGTTTTCAGCTTTTGAAAGTACTGTTGTTTCAGAAGCATTCAGAAGCAAATATTAACCACAATATTTGAAAGAGTGGTTCTGTGAAGATGTAATAAAAAAGAACAGCTTACTGACATTAGGCTGCATTTTTTGGATTCTGAATAATTTCTCCACCTATCATCCAGAACAAGAGATTATTCACCAATACAGCATTTTTTCTTCATGTCATTTAAAATGGAAAATGCATGTTCTTCTTCTCAGTGGCTAGAGATTCCCTTACTTCTTGGGCAATACCAATTAATACTCTAGGCATTGGCTTGAAGTTAAGGAAGTCCACTTTGCAGTTGGCAGGACACATAACTGAATCACAGGATATGCCTACTGCCCAGCTAGCTTCTAATTATCTGTGATCATGTTGAAGCCTGGAGGGCGAATTGTAGTTATAAAGTATGTATGGTAATACAGGTGTCCTCGGTTGGACCATCGTTTTGTAAAGTGTAAGCAGTGATTGATCTGACAGGCTAAACCACAGGCCATCTGCAGCCTGTCTAAAGGAAATGTCCAGCTCAAAAATCAGACTCAGACTACTCTCCAACTTGACCTTTTGCCTGAGCAGCTGGAAGGAACACGGGCTCATGGTACTGTGAACCAAGTGCACATTCACTCACAAGCTCCTTGGGTGAACACTAAATATGCTGATCTATATTTATTGCTGCTTACCAAGGTCTCAGTACTTGAAAGACTGTCTAATAGCTGCTCATTGTGTTAAACATTTCAAGAGAGAATGTAGACATTGCAGCAAGGGAGAACTCACCAGAATTATAAGGGGGAGTTCCATATAGATCTCTGAGGCTCCAAATCCAGAACCTTCTGTGGGCACACATGGGCATGCACCTGACTGCCAGGAAGCACAGAACCAAACACAGAGCTCAATCCTCTGTCTCTGGCTTCAATTCATAGCTTTGGATCTAACTCCCTATCCCCTCTCACTTTATTATTTTTTCATATCTTTTAAGTGACAAACAATAGTATATTGGATGGCTTTTCATGAAACAGTTTTTTGGAAGTAGAAGACATTTACAAATATAAATAAATAGAAATAATACAAACCTCTTTTCAAAGATTAAAATATGGAGAGGGTATTTTTAAAGGAAGAAAACCTTCTAGAAAAAGAAATGCCCTTGGTTTAAAAGAGGTAGGTAGATCATGGTTCAGCTCTGCCACAAAATCTGGGTCCTTAAAGAAGCCAGTCATTTTTCCCATGACTTGTGTCTTCTTTTGTCATTGAATAAACATATTCAAGCATCTTCTATGTGCCAAGAAATGTGCTAGAAAACATTATTATAGCTAACGTTTTCTGAGGATCTCCCTATGTACCAGAAACGTCTCCTACAAGCATCATCTCATTTGATATTACACCTACTCAGTGAGATCAGTGCTATCATCACCCCATCTTACAGATGGGGAAGTTAACATTAAAGAGTTTGTGGGGTGGTAAGCTGTGGAGCTATAATTCAAATCAGGCTTTAGAGCTCCAGAACCCTGAGCCAACACAACAGACCACCTTCAAGAAGTCCAGGACAGACAACTACCATGCTGTCTGGGACAATGTTTAGGAAAAAAAAATTGAGGAAAGGAAACTTGAAAATGTGTTTTGGTAACCTAGAAGAAGAGAGATTAGTGAAAAGATACAACAGAAAGGAAGAGGAAATAAACTTGTGATGATTGTGCTGTTTGAAGAGTTATTTATAAATCCCGCTGTAGGATACTAAATGTCTCCCTCATATGTGTAATGACTGCCCATTTATTACTTAGATCTACGCACAAACTCCTGCAGTACCAGCAGGGAATCTCTGTAAACATTCTTGAATGCGCCATAGCCCTGAGTGAGTAACATGGTCCCATAAAGACAACTCTAAAAATGTACTCTGCCCTTCAGAAGAGATGTTTGACAGCTTTACTGGAACTGTGTTACAGTCCTTTATTCAAGGTTTGCATGAGAATACTTATACTTTTCATTGGCAACAGATGGACCATCAGACGGTCCATCAGTTTAACCATGAAAATGAACCCAGGCATAGCAGCCAACGGTATTGTCGAAATAAGGCAGGTCCCAGGGAAGTATAGGAGGTGATGGGCACTACTATAGCTAAAAGAAGCTGCACACACAGAACACATTTTTCTGCCCACCTGTTATTTGCTGAGAATTAAAGTTATTTTAATACACAAAGCAGATGAGTACTTTCTTTACAAACTATTCCTTTTTTCTCCCAAAGATTTATTTATTTTGAGAGAGAAAGTGAGTAGGAGGGAGAGACAGAGGGAGAAGAAGAGGGAGAGGGAGAGAGAATCTCAAGCAGACTCCCTGCCATGCATGGAGCCCAATTGGGGCTCCATATCATGATACAGAGACCGCAATCGGAGCCAAAGACAAGAGCCAATTGCTTAACTGACTGAGCTTCCCAGGTGCCCCTATTCCTCATTTTTTAAATTGACCTATCACTGACACACAATGTTACTTAGTCTCAGATATAAACTATACCTCATTTAAGGCACAATTTGAACATCACCTCCACACAATTTGAACCGTTGCTGCCTTCTCTGGTTAAAGAGTTAATTAGCCCCACCAGAGCTGTGTAACTTCTATTAAAGCACTTATATCATTTATTATATTTAATTATACATTTACAGTCCCTGAATGGGTTATGAACCTCTGATACATGTATGCTCTAATAAGAAGAATATGGGTGTTAAAGTCAGAAAGAATCATCCAAGGTCAGAACTTGATATCGA
The DNA here is from genome assembly GCF_003254725.2 of Canis lupus dingo. Classification (NCBI taxonomy): domain Eukaryota; kingdom Metazoa; phylum Chordata; class Mammalia; order Carnivora; family Canidae; genus Canis; species Canis lupus. The sequence continues at coordinate 8,869,829 of NC_064263.1, read as the reverse complement.
TAGAGTTAATTTAGTTAACCTTTTGAGCCTTCTTTCCTCCACCTGTCAATTGAGAGATGGTGATATCTACTTCTTAGAGTTCATGCAAGGAGGAATTAGGAGAATAGGTGGGAAGTGTTAGCACATTTCTAGTTACTCAACAAAAGATAGCTGTATTTTTATTATTCTTGTGTTGCTGATACCAAGTGCCACAGAATATATGTGCCCCCAAAATGTCCATTATTAACTGAATGAATATCACTTTCCTGTGGCTAATAATTAATTGATATGATAGAACATTAAAAATAAATTGAGGATTTATGAAATCTGTTCTAAGTGGTTTTTCCATGTCTTGGTGGCCCTATTTCAAGGGTAGTGGAGTGAAATAGGAGTTCAGACCCCCCTCTCCCTTGGCATCCAATGCATTCATAATATTCTTCTCCTATCCTCAATGAAATGTAAGCACTAAATGAAAGTAAGCACTAGAGAGTGCCTCCAGTTCTACACAGCCCTCAAGTAGCACTGTGGCCTTAAGCAAATTACTCAGTTTCTGAATCTTTAAAGGGGCAATCATAAATCTTGAATTATAAGAATCTCATAAGGTTTAAATTTGAAAATGTGACTAAAACAACTGCATAAAATATACTATCAAGGTAAACTTTTTCTCCCTATTTCCCACCTTCTCCACCTTTCTGATAAGCTGATGTGATTAAAACAAAACAAAACAAAACAAAACAAAAAAAAACGACGAGAATGATTGATTCAGCCAAACCAAGGTCAATGACTAAGGACTAGTTATTCAAAGTTTTTCTTTTTCTGGTCCCTACCTCTTTGGTTTGCTTCTCCCCACAGCTGAGACCACTTAATTCCCACATGCACATTGCTTCAGCTCCAGGAGGATTTAAACACCTCTCTCCTGATGTGGGGCCAAAGGATAGAAGGAAAATAAATCATTCATAAATCCACCCATCCATATACTCATGCCATCATTCAGTAAACACTTAAGGAATAGATATCACAGGCCAGGCTCTGAGCTAAGTATTGGAGACATGAAGATATAAAAACAATACTAGTAATAATAATAATAATTAATAATAAGAACACAGGGCCCATGCTCTCAAGTTGCTCACCATTTAGTGAAGGAGACAGAAATATAAGCAGACCACTGCAATGCAGCATGATGACTATAATGCAAGAGGCCAGTTTCCACGGGCAGATGCTTGAGCTGTGTCTGTGTCGTACACAAAAACTGCAGCACGTCAGTCCCCATCCCAAGTGCTAACTCCTGTTTCTGAACTTGGTCTCACTCACATTCTTGGCACCCCAGTGCTCCAAGGACAAGTGTCCTACTTTGTTCTAGTCAACCTGTAATCCAGGAACTCAAGTTTCTCCCTCATGTCCAATCCCATGATTAGGACCCACATCATGTTAATAGGCTGCCCTGATGTTTCTGCCCCTCCTGGATTCTGACACTGTCACCCTGGAGGCCCTGTCATAAGTCTGCTGAACACATTTGGCCTCTGCTGCTTTGTTAGCATTACCTTAAAATGGCCTGCACACTCCTGCAGACTAGGATTTCTCTCAGCACTTTGTCTCCTCCATCCTCACCACCACCTCCAAATACATCCTGACATATTTTCCACATGATCCTTCTATACTATAAACTCTGAAAACCACCTACAAGGAAGGTCAGTGGCATACTTTACTAGGGCTGGGAAACAAAGACTCTTTTGGGATTCTTTCCCATGACTCTTCTCTCCCTATCAAGTGATAGAAAGCATTCAAGATCAGTAACTTCTGAGTATTTGCTATATACCTGGCACTGTGGTAGACACTGGGGAGATATTGGGAAGTGAGCCGCATAGATGTGGACCCCCTCCAGTCACATCTATGACCCAAACCCCCGAAACAGCTCTTGCTACGGTATGAACAGCAGTGGACACGGAGGGGGTCGTTGGCTCCAGTGTCCCAAGGGGGGGGGGAGCTATTTTTGCAGAGGTCCTAGTATCTGAAGGTATAATTAAATCTTTCTCATCTTTGCTCTCTGTTTCTTTCCCATCTTAACTCTCTGATTCTCACATCCTCTTACGAGAGACATATATTAAATGTAATTATACTTTACAAAACTTTCAAACTTTCAAGAACAGCTGTGTTAAGTGCTAAAAATAAAGTGTCTCCTATATGCCTGGCATCGTGCTATATACAAAGCCCAAAGAAAGGTACATTAGAAGCAATTTCTGCCCTAAGTAGCTCACAGTATAGGGGGAAAAATGCAATATAAAAATTACCATAAAATATAAATTATAAAACGCACTATGTTCAAGTGATTGATTCTGCTTAAGAGTGGCATGTGGAAGAAGATTACATATGCCTAGAATCCAAACTGAAAAATGAGTCCTGCATTTCAGATACCATTGATGTGGAATCATAGACACCTAGTCATCTCATCTACATATCAGATTAGCAACATTCTGGACATATCTCAGTGTCAAAGTATTTCTCAAGAAAAATGTATTTTCAAGATCTTCACATATCTGTTGGAAAAGAGGGAAGTACGCAGCTACATAAAAAGTGCTACCATTTGCTGGTGCTAACATTCTGCTGAGCTTCATGCTAAGACATAGGACTGTAAATAATTCTCACAGCTGGCCTACAGTGTTGACATTAGTATTTTCCCCAGTCTTCTGATGAAGAAACTGAGTTTTGGAGATAATCCTTCGCTTGCTAGATCAAGTGCCAGGCAGTGACAGAGCTGGGGGTTAAACCCAGGTCTCCCTCCCTCAGAGTCTCAGCTACTTCCTGCTATGCTTTGCCACCTAGAAAGATTTTCTTCATCCCCTCCCAGCTCTGTCTTTTGTTTATTGTAGTATTTCTTTGGTAGAATTTTTCTGGGTGCTTTACATTTACATCATTTCATATTTACTCCTGCCAAGTGCTCAGCTGGAGACACAGACAAAAGCAAAACCTCCATTCCTGGAGGAAGTCATTTAAACCAATCCCAACACCATGTGATTAGAAAACATGACCCTACTGGTTATCAGGTGCTCCAGAGCTTGTCTTTCATTTGATAACTGAAACCCATCAGGAGCACCTACTTATTCCAGCTACTGGAGGCACACAAACTTAAAGAGATGGCCTCTCACCTCAAGGGGCAGAGAAGGCTTCTTGGAAAAGGAGGCACTTGCATGGAATCCAGAAAGGTGAGGAGAAACTGGGTAAAGTTGGGAGTGTGTTGTGAGGACATTTGAGGCAGAAAGATAGCAATGTGTGAAGGCCCTGAAGAAAAAGTCTCTGCCAAAAACAGGAGAACCATGCCTAGATTAATATTAATTTTCCTAACTCGTTATATAAGTGCTGAGCATAGGGTTAAGAAAACTGGCTTTAGCATTAGGCAGATCTGGTTTCAAACTTGGCTCTCTGTACCTTGATCCCTCACCTATAAAATGGGGATAATACCTATTGTGAGGAATGAATGAAACCACAGAGTTTAACAATGGTAAGCATTTTTTGTGTTGTTATTGGCACTTCTATAGCACTGGGTGACAGAAGAGACCATTACCATCCAATTAGGGACTTATATTATACGTTGTTTCAAGCCATAAAATACTATTGCAGAATCCCCCTCATAGTCTCCAAGGGAGGATATGGATCAGCACTGTTTATGGTATGAGAGCCATAATTCTCCTGTGATCAGGCCAGACACATCTATGAACAACGCATACAGGAGCAAGCAGTAACTGACATCCAGTTTTGCTGTGTTTTCTAAGAATTATAATGGCCTCAGCTTCCTTCCTTCCTCTCAGTGAGCTTGAGCAGAACAAAAACAGAATTTATTTCATTGTACTGCCAACACTTCATTTCATTTCCCTGGAATAATTCTCTGGGCACATCCTTGGCTGTTTCTTATTTGTCAGTCCTCTCCCAGTGCAGCTTAGGAGATCTTAGAGGAGAGAAGCCAAATCAATATTTGAGCTTTATGTGGGCCCTGAAAAAGCCCTGAATACACAGCTGAGGCCCAAAGCTTCCTTGAACACAGCCCTGTCCCACTGAGTAGGCTCCTGACCTGGAAGTGAGGCAGGGTGGCAAAGGCTACTCCACTGTGGTTTGCGCAGGACCCCAGAAGACACCAGATGCCTGGCACTCAGAGGTTATACAATGGCTGTCTCGTATTGACCACTACTGCCATACCCTCTTGACATCTGCAACTGCCCTGTCACTCTGAAGTGGGAGTCAGTGGGCCTGAGTTCTAGTCTTAGCTCTGCTGTGTGACTTTAAGAAAATCGTTGACTTCTCTGATCTGTTTTCTTGCCTGAAAATGGGCCAATTGGCCTGGTGAGTCTCATTCTGTGCTATTTAGAAAAATAAGAATGTTCTTTTTCATTATTTTAATAGCAATGTACTCATTCAATAAGTTATCCATGCATTCCATGAACATTAATTGCATACTTACACATACCAGGCCCTCTGCTGGGGATACTACTGAAAACAATGTATTTCATGGACTTTGCCACTCTTGCTGTCTTGCTTAAGAGTATGGACACAACACAATTACCTAATTGCAAATGTTATGAGTTAATATAAGGCAAGAAGGAAGTAATAGTAACTCTTTCCTACCCTTCTTAAAGCAGAACAGGCTTGGAGGCTTGCGCAGAGCATTGAGCAGTGTGCACAGGCTCATGAAGATGAAGTGGGTATGTTTAGATAGGCACAACATAAGGAGAGTCACTGAGATCCTAAAGAGACTTGAAACTCTCCACATGAAGGACTATAGAAGTATAATCAGAGAAGACCTGGTAGAGGGGATAGAAATTTTTTAAAAGTCTTCAAATAATTAAAGGATTATTACATGGAAGAAAGATTAAACTTGTTCTATGTGGTCTCACAGAGTAAAATTGTTACTGGTGACTGGAAGCTGGAGGGGAATGGATTTGGCTCAAAAATAAGAAATCTCACAAACTAAATACATAACAGAATAGTCTGTTTCAGGAGGTGGTGAGTTCCCTGTCACTGAAAGTATTGAAGCCAATGCTAGACAGATGACCGTAAAGGCAAAGCACACTTCACTGTAGTGAGTATCTAGACAGAGTCAGTGGTCCATCCACAGTGAGTGAACGAAGGAGTAAAGTAATCAATGTACCAAGGCCCAGAACACATACTGGTGCTTTGCCAGTGGGGCTGAAAAAAATTACCTGTAAAATTCTTCCCATTCTGAGAATCTAGAATTCTATAGATCTATGGTTCTAGTAGAAGTTTGCTGGGTGAAGAGGGATTGAGGAAAATAAAGGAAGTTCCCATCATACCAGATCTTTCACATCTGCTTGAAATTGCAAAGGCTCTCAATTTCTGACTGTGAAATGGGAGCAATAATACTTGTATCATAAGGTGTGTTTTTTAAAGACAGAAGAGAAGTCCTTAATATAGTGGGCTTAAATGAATGTATCCATGCAAAGCATTTAGAATAGTGCCCGGTAGATATTCATTTTAGCTTTGGGTAATGAGATTTTGTTCCTTTTACACTCAGAGACTTCTTTAGGGGAACAGCATGTTAACATGGTCGTTATATGAACCCTGAAAGAACTGGTTGGGGAAGGAGAAGGAGTGAAAGCTTGAATTCTCAAACTGATTGAACTTGAAATAGCTGAAAAGTCCCAGACAAAAGAAGTGTCCCTAAATCGGAACAGATAGGGAAACTACAGGAGCTTGGGCAGAGATGAGGAGAAATAGGAAAGAGAAAAATAAATGCAAGTTACCAAAGCAATCTCCTGAGTGTGACTAAGTGGACTAAGCTAATGGACTGTGCCTCAAAGATGTCTCTCCAATCTTTTTCTCCTCTTGAATTGCAGGGCTGCTGTCCTGAGGACAGAAAAAACACAGGTTAAACCAATGAAGCAGGAGCCAGAGCAAGCAGGCAGGGTCAACACTAAAGGTAGGAACCTAGAATGATTTCCTGAGGGATTAGAGAGCATATAGCTGCAGACCCATGTTGCTTGGTGAAAAAGGGAGAAAAAAAAAAAGTGTTAACCTGATTCAAACTACAGAAAAGTCTTCCACTTGGTGCCACTTGCCTGCTTCCACCCATCCTCCACATTGGTTAGTAGAATGGATTTGCAGGAAAACAAAGCTGATTATGTCTGCTTAAAAACTCTAATGAGCTCCCCATGACTGTAAGATACATTAGATGCCTTAGCTCCGGCCAGCCCAGGACCACTTCCTGGGCTTCATCTTCTCCCTTTTCACCACATATCACAGCATGCTCCCATCATGTGAGGCATTCCATCATCAGACCCTTTTTGGTCTTCCTGCCTTGAAGACATGTTCCATTCTCTCCACCTGGCTTCTGCCCACACAAACCCATCTTCTTCTTTCTTCTTTCCTTAAGACCTCATTTGGGAAGCCTTTGTCCAACACCTCCAGCACCTGAGCCCAACTTGAAGCCTCACTAGAGTTCGTTTTTCCCAGTGTTCTTCAAATTGTTACAGAGTTTTTAGAGTGAAGCCAGAGTCCCACTCCCCTAATTTGGTAATGATATCTTCAAAGACAAGGGAGTATATCATTATATCCCAAGTGTCCAGTGCGTGCCTGGCACTTAGTAGGTATACTATAGATATTTGTCAAACATTCAAACTGAACTTCTTGGAAGCAAGACTCTTTATAAACAAAATAAGATTGCTTGCATATCTGCTATAATTTGTCATCTCTTTTATTTATCTTTTCTCTCTCTCTACCTTTTTCTGTTCTTTGTACATCTGTACACTTATTTCAGCTTCACCAGACACTTATTCATCTCTTTTGATTTAATTTATCCCTCAAAAGATCTACTGTGCATGGGCATCTCGGCTACAGAGCCTCTCCTTCATAAATATCTGCTAGATAGTTTTACGGTTTGGATGCCTTCAACATTTTAACAGAAAATGCTTAAGAAGACTGCTCAATAAGCTGCATCATTTGCTCACACTCAAAAGGGACTGAGATGTGTCCATCAATAACAACTCACATTGCATTAAAATATAGATTAAAACACATAAAAGTAAAATAAACTTCATTTAGACTTAATAAAATTTAATGCATTTTTCAAGAGGGCCAAATATTTTCAAAGGTGGACACTTTCAGAAAAAGCTATCCTGACAAGGAAATGTCCCTCTGGAGGTTTGTTATTGGGATTCAGGATTGGTTAATGGCTTTGTTCTCATCATTTCATGATTTAATGTGCTAAAACTGACAGCTTTATCTCTGGATTTTTCAGATGGGCAGCAGCACTTCCTTAAAGGGAGGAAAAGGCACAGACACATCCTAGCGCCGAAGGAGGACCTGTGTCTTGAGGCACTGTGCCTTAATTGCAAACTTATGTTAATGAGAGAAGCAGGACAGATGGGTGTGGGGTGGAAGAAAGGAGAGCTTGTACACCATTCAGACCAAATTCATTCTCACCTAATTGAAAAGCAGAGCTGTTTCTGGCTTCCCTTAGCACTCAGCCCGGATGATCCAACATGTGGATTCTCTATTAACTGTTTCTGCCTGTGATTTTTGTGAATTAAGAGAGGAGCTGACTATGTTTTTCACCACATTAATAGCAGGGAAACATATGATGAAGTGCCATGCTCTTTTCTAGGACCAGCTGCACTTCCAGCCAGACTCTGGATGGAGAGGCCCACATGACCTCAGATTACTCAACTGTCTCTCCCCCACTGACAGTGAGTGTCACTGTGACCAGCAGCTCCCTGCTGGCCTGGGGCCCAATCATGGTCATGACCACACTGGTGACTGGGCAGAGAGATAAGTGTAGGCTTCACAAGCCACTGGGTAGATTTTCCAGGAAGAGAGAACTACTTGAATTCCTAGCCTCACTGACGTTTTTCTTAATGTTAAGCTGCACAGGAAGCTTCTTCAAATCATTCCTAAGGCTTTAAAAGAATAGCACTGCAATTCTAAGAAGCATCTCTGGCCTGTTATAGCATCTGTACAGGCGTAACAGTATTAGGTCAGTGAAAAAAGAAAGAGAAAGACACATAGGAGTCTGATGGCACATATCTCAGTAGTTTTCTCATGCTTCCTCTTATTTCTGGTAGATCATAATGCCTCATGACTCCAGGATGTTGCAGCAAGGTTTTATTTTTCCTTAACAATGTGGACATCTATGTGCACTCAACTGTGTGTATGAATGTATATGCAAATGTATATACATGCACTCATATGCCCATGAGTATCTTTACAATGACATCCAAGTCAAGGATCATTCCAAAAGTTGTATAATCCCCCCCACCCCCACCCCCAAATATTTCTATGGATTGGAATTACATTGTGACATCATCTACTTCAGGGACCGCAGCTGGGTTTAACCACAAGGACCACTCAGATATTTGACACTTGCTCCCCACAGACAACTCTACCACCCTGTCATACTTGTCACTGTAAAACCTGAATAAGGAGGTGGAGTCTGAGCACTCCTCTTCATCTTTCTTGCAATTCTGGTCTCACATAATGTGGAAGATGAGGCTGAAGTTTCTAGAGACAGGCAAGTATACAAATTTGCTAGGGCTACCATGACAAAATACTATAGACTGGGTAGCATAAACAATAGAAACTTATTTTCTCATAGTTCTGGAGGCTGGAAGTCCAAAATCAAGATATTAATAGGTTTGTTTCCTCCTGACGCCTCTCTCCCCACCTTGTAGAAGGCCACCTTTCCCTGTGTGAAAACACAGCCTTTTCTCTCTGTGTGCAGCCTTGATGCCTCTACTTCTTCTTATAAGGACACTGGTCATATGGGGATATAGGTCCACTCTAAAGGCCTCATTTTAACTTTATCACTTCTTTATTTTTAAGATTTTATTATTTATTTATTTATTTGTTTGTTTGTTTATTTATGAGAGAGAGCGCATGTGGAGGAAGGGGCAGAGGAGGGAGAGAAAGACAGAATCTCTCAAGCAACTCTGTGCTGAGCACAGAGCCTCATGTGGGTTTCGATCCCACAACCCTGAGATCATGACCTGAGCTGAACCAAGAGTCGGATGCTCAACCGATTGAGCCACCCAAGTGCCGTCTTAACCACCTCTTTAAAGACCTCATCTCCAAATATGGTTACATTCTGGGATACTGAGGGTTGGGAATTATACATATAAAATTTGAGAGGACATACTTCAGTCAAGAACACCAGGTTTCTTCAGTGATATCACTACAAATATCATCATCAAAGTTTTATTCAACTTGAGACTGCTGGCTTCTGGAAACTCCACATTTTGACAATGATATGCTTATATAAATCATTCTATAGATACCTAGTTTAGGGCAATAGTCACCTGTCTCTTGTTCATGGACAAAACAGAAGAGAAGATTTTAAGTTTAATCCACTTTATGTTTTGTAAGGGGAATATGTCAAGTGGTATCTTTTTTAATGAGACCATTTGAAAAGCATTTATTGTGACTAAAATAATAATTTGAAAAGAAATGCAGGCCATCCCTCATATAAAACTGGAGAAGCTCTCAGAGCTATATTTTTCTGACTCATTGAAATTTCTTCATCTGTTATCCTGCCTGCTCCTTTATTCCCAATTCACTTGTGATACTGGAGAAAATAAACTTTTAAAAAATCTTCAGCCAGACAATGTAGCTCAATCAAAATTAGAAATATGCAATATTCTTAAATAAGTTATAAAAGACTTCTTGGAATACTTCATCATAGTAAGATATTTTCTTCCTTCGTGCTGTCTCAATCATACTAATATTAAATACATTATTATTATTATTGCAAAACAAAAGCAACACTGTTATATTGTTGAGTTAAAGACACTTTGCTGAGAGCTTTATATTTCTTATTCCGGTTAATTTTCACAACAGCCCTATGAAATATGTATTATCAGTATTCCCATTAAGAAGATGAGAAAACCTAGGCTCTATTCATGGTCAAATTCTTAACTACTTGTTTTCTCCTTGGTCCCAAATCTGTGTCCAACTCCTGATGGTCCAACAAATCAGTCTTCTATCCTACTTGATTAAATAATTCTGTTGCTGAGCCTTAAAACAGCCTCGCTCACTTTTGCTGAAAATCTGACTCACTAATCCAATCAAGCCCAAAGTTCAAGCTGGTCCACTGGATTGGTGTCTTCTTAACCTTCCCCATCTTCATATGCAGGAATGTTTGAAAGCTTGAGACAAGGGTAATTTTTTGACTCTTATACTAGTTGAGCTCAAGAAGAATTTTGATAAATCAGGATATTTTTCACTATACAGGTTTGGAAAAATCTTGTTATTAACAATATAACAAACAAGAGATGATCAGCTGATGAAATTTAATATATTTCTCTCTTTTCAAAAGCATCCAATTGGACCTACCCAAATTGAGCAGATTCTCAGATTAATGTCCCAATAAAAAATAGAACAGAATCTCTTACAGAAGCAGAATGTCATCAATAAAATAAAGACATTATCTATAATATTAAGAGGCCACCAAGTTCTTTTTCTTCTTAGGCCTTCCCAAAAGGAATTGTAGTCAAGTGTCCAAACCTTCAGCAACTCTGATACTATCTTTCTTTCTTTTCTTTTTTTAAAATTTTATTTATTTATTCATGAGAGACACAGAGAAAGAGAGAGACAGAGAGAGAGAGAGAGAGGCAGAGGCACAGGTAGAGGGAGACGCAGGCTCCATGCAGGGAGCCCGACATGGGACTCGATCCCGGGTCTCCAGGATGATGCCCTGGGTCAAAGGCAGACACTCAACAGCTGAGCCAGCCAGGCGTCCCTGATACTGTCTTTCTTTGAAGACACCACTCTGTTGCTCTCTTACGGGGCCAACACAGACCTTACTGAGCATGAAGACCACTCAGAACAACCTAGTTGACATTGAACTTCTATTTATTCGTTTGCTTTTTTTGTGTCTTTATTCATTTTTCCCTTGAATCAGGAATGAAAAGTGAGGCTATCTTAATTACATGAAGGTATTCTGAGGGACTCATCTCTCCATCAAGATTCCATGCTTCTTCACAGTCTGGTAAAAAAAAAAAAACTAGCTGAAAACTATGTGGGAATTATTAAGATCATCGAGTAAATATCAAAGCTGGAAGACTGCTAATTGACTTTATTTAGTATGTTCACCTCAATGTTGACTAAAAGTTTGGGAGTAAGAATTGTTAATAAATACATATTTATTTAAAAAGTGGGAGGAGGGAAACAGCATTTCTAGCAGGTAGGAACACTGCTCAAGGGTTACAGACAGCAGTGTGTAAATTCACACAAACTCATAAAAATGGCCTAACTGTATGTAATAGAACACGAGGTTTAGGCAAGCTCAGGCAACACCAGGTGCGTGGCACATGAGAGAATATTCCATATTGCAAATAAATTCAAGTGCATGCCCCCAGTGGAGAAAGTAAAAATGCAGACCCCATTATTATTAATAGAATTACTTTATGCCTCCCATCAAAATATATTTTTCTGCACTATCCCAGAGCTGATAGTAACAACATGCACGTTTTGTATCATTTCAGAAGATTCTCTTGTCATCTCCCACAGCTATGAAATGTCCACTCACTCAGAGTTCAATTATTAAAATGTATTTGTCAGTACTCCAGTAGCTATAAATCAATGCCAGGCACCTCAAATGGATATATTTTTGGTTCATGGTATGCTGCATGAGTCTTTCTCTGCACATACAGCGGGGAGAGGTAAAGAATAGAAGGAAGTAGGCTCTACTTCCAACTGATTAGAGATATTCCCACACTAGAACACCAGCACACTTACTATGTCCTAGACATTTTTCTAGGTGCTTATGTTGATTTATTTAGTCCTTGCACCAAAACAACAGGAGTAGAGTTATTATTATACTATGTTGCAGATAAAGAAACCAGGGCACACAAAGGATTAGTAATTTGCCAAGGTCACTTCTAATGGTAGGTGGAGCTGGGACTGAGCCAGGGTGATCTGACTTCAGAGCTTGTGTGTTTAGCACTCCATCCTATAGAAATGGCCATGGTGCACCCAGTACTCATCTACTTGGAGCTCCTTGCTAAGCAAAACATGACAGAACTATTCTCACATCAGAACACTTGAGCCATGTTCCCAAATCTATCATCAACTCAATGCAGGACCTTGGAAAATGCCTTTTAAACTACTTGACAATTAGTGTTGTCATGAGAACACATAGCAAGTGTGAAACATATTTGCACAGCTTTAAACAGTATATAGATACAAAAGGCCCAAATTTTGTTTATTAAAAACATAGAGTTAAGGGGAATATTTCATTCTACCTTTGCTCAAACTTCATTTATTTATATAGTGTTGTCTTATTTATGTTATACATATGTAATATTTTTCTGTAACTTAGTTTCTAATAATTAAATACCTTTTAAAGATCCATCATGAGGAAAAATGTCATCTAATAATTTGCATTAATTTACATAATAAGTAAAATAAAAAGCAGTTATCAACATACTACCTAAAATCATTTCACATACCACTGGGGTTCAGGGTTGAGGGGCACGGAATAGATCTTCCAGAGATCTATTATGGAAAATACACATATATGGAAATTTTCTTATTTTATTTTTTTATTTTTCTTTTCTTCTACCTTCATTTCTTTCTTTTCTTTTTTTTTATTCTTTCCTTTTTTCCTTTCTTTCACAAATACTTAATGAGTACATATAATGTGCCAAGCAAGGTTCTGGAAAACTAGAGAGAATTCAGAATTAAATATTTCATCAAGTTCCCTTCCTACCATAAAAATAATAAACTAACCACAGCTAGCATTAAGTATGATGCTGGAGGCTCTAAAGCAAGTATAATGAGGCAAAGAGAGAGCGAAGTAGGCATGGGGAGATCTTCTCCATCCTCTCCAGATCCCCTCTGAACACATTTCTACATACTTCTTTCCGTTTGGGGTCGGCCAGTGGGAAAGGCTCTGACAGGAGATGGCAAAGTAGAGTAAGGGGGTCTTTCTTCCCACTCTTTCCCTGCAAGGCCATTGGGTGGGGAAGTGGGCTTTGGTGTTCCCCAGTCAGCTCTCTGCATGCTGGTCACAAGGACCTGACTGTAAGGGGAAGGGGATGCTGTTTCAGACAGGGGGCCACAGAAGACCCCTTGAGATGCTGACATTTCTTCTTTGAAGCAAAGAACGTTGAAGGACAGAAAACAAGATAAATACAGATTTTCACTAAGCCATAATTCAAATCAGGTTTTTTCCTTCCAGGTCCCTTGGATACAAAATTCAGAGAAGAGTCATCAGAGAACCAAGGAGAGTGAGCTCAGGCATGTAGATTAAAAGCAAGAAAAGGGACATAGGAGATGAATAGACAGAGAGAAAAGCAGCTCAAGAAAGAGAGAGTGTGGAAGGGGACAGAACTTCTGCTTAGGGCCAACCATGCCATGGCCCAGTCTAAATCCTCCACTCCCAAGTTTATGAAGACCAAAGATTCCCAGTATCTGATGACCTGGTTTATCCACACATACAGCTACCATTTGTTACCTGCACATTAAGCCATAATTTTATTTTTAGTTTTCCAAGAAATGCTACTTGAAACTAAAAAAATAGTTTAGGTATTTTTGAGCTAAAAGTATTCTCCTTTTAATTCCCTTTGCTTTAGTTTCTCTTTTTCCTTAATTCTTTATGGCTGGAAGAATATAATTAATTCAACATGGTTGCTTAGGGACATTTTCCAGGTCCTGCTAGGCAAACTGTAGACATTTATTCAAAATTGGGCCTAGGGAATAGAATCTCAAGTAAATAATTTATTGTATTTGATATTAATTCCTCTAGATCATCTTACTTTTGTGAAAAACACATGCTAGTTTTCTTAGACAATGGGAAATATTTGTAGCATCACCTATTTCTGGAATATCTTTATCACCCCACAACTTGTGCTTAGACAAGCACAAATTGGAGTTCAGCATCTCAGGGCATTATTCTGAAAATGTGCTCATTTGACAAGGTTTTTTGAGCCTTATGGACTTTATCCAGAGCACAGTAAATTAAACTTTCTAGGATGAGAGAGAAATACATTTTTTATATTATAGTTATCAGGAACCTGCCTTTTGGGGAGCCCTTCACTCTAAAATTGGTGGCCACTCATTTGACCCATCTTCTGTGGTTAATCTGAAATTTTAAAATGTATGTTTTGCTGAATTTTGATATGGCAACGGTTCTTTATTTTTCTAAATAACCATTTTGAAAGAATGAGCTTGCAATTTAAAAACTAGTACTTATTATTTCAGAGCTTTCTAACATATGACTCAGGCTGAGGGCTTGCCACTCACTTACTTTTGGCCTGTGTGAACATTACCTCCCGAAAATCTACAGAAATGTTTATACATGCTATGTTAACTGTGGGCTCTTCTGAGGATTGACTGGAAATTAAATACTCTATGCCTTTTTTTTTTAGTTTGGATTACTATAAATTAAAGCAAAAATAGAAACTGTATTTTTAGAGTAAATTAGAGTTTACTTTGAAAAATGTACAGGAGCAAAAAAAAAATCTTTGCCACATTTCACAATAAATAAAATATTGTTAACAAATGTGCCAGTGTTTCTGTGGGCAGCTTATATTTTATTTGGGAGTTTTCATATAAGTAAGTAATCATAGAAAATGTGGCTTTGCTTAGCTCAGACTTTGGTTCTGTAATGGGCCTTAAAAACTATTTACATAAACTCTTCATTTTACTGACAAGAATATCCAGAGCTTGAAGAAAGGAGTGAATTGGCCAAGAATGGCTTAATCTCTTCTGAATTTATAGAGAGGCACCCCAGAGCCTCTCTCTCTGCCCTCCTCAAAGCTTTGATGAGGACAACTGAAGTGGGTCAGACCAGGGAGAATGACTGGCAGGAACAGCAGAGACCCTCAAGGACCAATGAAGGGGAAGATATCCATGGTGACACTCTAAGAAGACAGGACCCAGTAATTAAAGCTGTACATTGTCCCACCTAACCATAACAGGATCCCAGAACTGTAGTCTCCTCTTACAATGAATCTCATTCTCTGCCTGGCACTTCAATATAGAAGCTAGTGAGTGGTTTATCCTCTCTAAGGCTTTCTGTACAGCTGTGTTGAATGGTCACGGCACAGAGTGTTCACCCACAGGGGCATAAGGACTGAAGCTTAACATTCCCATCCCCCACTCACTAAGGCATGCTTTGTGGCATAGAAACATATTGAACCACCACAGAAATACTAAATTATGATCTTTCCAAATGGGGTACCTTAATTCACCTACAGAAGTCATATGAACTGGTGGAGTCCTAGATAGATTCCATATTTGGAATGTCTTTTGGAAAAATCTACCTTTCAAGTGGGTAACGGCTAAATGACCTTCATTAACAAAAACGTTGACTTTTTTTTTTTTTTTTTTTTTTTTTTAGTTGTAGGAGTGAGAAGGAGGGTATCTATTCCTCCTTCTTTATGCCAATTCTTCATAAAATTTCTAAAGGAATATTTGGCCAGTTGACAGAATGTACAGGGCCCTGCCATTATAAATAGTCATTCGTGAATTTATAACCAGGGGCCATTTTTCATATTCCAGTAATGATTATTTCTATGAGATACTGTGGCATTTTCTTAAAGAAGGCACTTCTACAAATCCATGCCCTTGGACATGTTTTAATGCTTCAGTTGTGTTTTGACATTTTCATGTCTTCATTAGTGAACTCCTGCAAATCTCTTTTCCTTGAAACCATTGCCTGCCTCTACCACCTCTCTCAAGAGTCATTTGCTCACTGAAGAATTAGGGCAATTTTTATTACTCCCAACAATAAAATAATGTGATGTCTTTCTTTGTATGAACTATGAGGGCATCGGTTATTCTTATTTATCCCCCCATCACACTGAGAATTCAAGTCAGTTTAATTTAATTCAATCCATTGAATCACAGAATGTTAACCCTGGAGCAGTATTTATAAAGTGGCAACCACATAGGCAGGACATTGTGCACTGTGCCCTCCTCTGTGGCCACCATGTACTTTTCCAATTTTCCCTTCATCTCCCGTCCACTGAAGATACCCGGCAGATACTACTAGGATATGTGTTGAATAACAGAATGAATGTATAAAATAATTACTTTTCTTTTCATCAATGGCACTTTCAAGAGCCCCAGCGTGAAATTGCTCTATGAGCATATGGCCCAATAAAACACAGCAAGGCAACAAGAAAAATCCAGAAAACTTGCTGGAGCTACATTCAAGCTGATCTTAAGCTTCTAAACCCCACATCTGCCTGTATATTGTTTCTGCAACTGGACTAGAGGCCGCTAGAGTGGCTGTTGTGAGTGCTGCCTACTAATCCTAAGTAGCCCAAACTCTCCCTTCCATCTGCAACTCTCCTCCTTCCCCATAATCAAACAAATCTCATGGGTGGTCATTAATACCTGATCTCAATCTTGCTTTCTTCCATTTTCACCTCTACCAAGATCTCCAAAATCTTTATATTCTAGGTTATTTATTACAATATAGTAGGAAAAAAAATACATTCATAAACTAAAGCACTGATCTCAACTAGGTGAGAAAGATGATGGAAACAATGAGGTGGGGGTGAAGAAAATAATAAGATCAAATTAATTCCAGATTGCTATTTAGGATCCTTTGCATGAAATGAACATGAGATCCTCTAACACTAGAGCTCTGTTTCACTTCTTTACCATAGACACTAAGGTCGTCTCTGAAGTAATAAGTGCTCTGTTGGCCTGAGGAAGTTAGTACAATTGGCACACCTTACACCAGAACCTGTGCAGGCTTTGTGAGTGATTAATCACCTCAACTAATTTTATTCTGATTATGATGACTACCTATAGTTAATTCCCCACATACATATATAAGACTTTCAAGGGCAGCTGTGGAAAGACATTCTTTGGTAATCTCTTCCTCTGGTCATGTAACCAATGGAGTCAGGAGCTTCTCCACATGCCTGAGATAAACTTGCCTGCTGAAGGCATAGCCCTTTTCCAGAGTTTCTATGCTGGATAGAAACAAAGATAACATGGACCTCTGTATTCCTCCACTTTCCATCTTCTGCAGCAACTTAATAATCTGATTTACTACATTTTCATTTTCATGGGTGTGTTAAGATCTCTGAACAGAGCAGGATAATCAATGATTCTCTACCTTAACCTAAGATCTGAACGAATTAAGAAATGAGTGAAAGACAGTGGTCAAAATATCCCTTTATGACTAGTAATGGCTAAGGGAGAGATTTAACCCAGTATTAGAGTAAAACAGGCTTCTTAATACTATACCTACAAGTCAGGCTCCTTCCTCTCTATACCCTCCTCTGAGTCCCAGACCACGCAGGTAGGATTTGAGGAATGGAAGGGCAATGAAGAACCGCAACTCCCTGTGGGCACTTGTTCCCAAGAGGAGTTGATGAGCTGAGCTTTATTTTTCACATATTTCCTAGTCAGATTAGGCATTGGCCCTCCCCAGAGTGCTGAGTGAATAAAGGAGTGGAGAGGAGCCAGAAGTATTTAAGGAAAATCCCTTCTAATGTAAACCACAGGTTGCGAAGAGGCAAATTGACCAGTGGCCAACCCTACAGACAGAAACTGAATCTGTTTCTAACTTTACATTCTCATCTAGAGTGACTTGTCTATCATTTTTTGGGGTCTATTTGGCCATTCCAGGAGCAGTCTCTGCCATTTCTGAGATAGAGGCAGCCATGGGTAAGGGTTTTATTTCCCCTTCAATAATATTTACTTCTGAACATTCCTGGCTAATTATACCACTTGGTCAACCAAATCAGGCTGGCCAAACCTCCCACAGGAGCCACTGTAGAAACTGCCCAGAGACTACTCACTTCAATAGCCTGAAAGCTGATCTGGAGTCACTGATCAGTCTAGACCCTCTGGCTCAGCACATGGAACCCTATGTAGGCTGGGCAGTTAACTTGTTCAGAGCCTTTTCATTTTCCAAATTGCTACCGTGGCACTAATTCCACTCTTCAGTTGAGATGGCCAATGGATGATTTGGCACACTTACCACCTCTGCTGTCTTCTGAAAAGCTCACTGGGTAGATGTTAGGGTAATAGTGTTAAGTTCCTGGGAATAAGGTAGAATGAGGATAAGTTAGACTGACATCCACAGGATCAGTCTGTATCAGATAAACACACAGTGACACCTATAGATGTGTTGCTAGTTATCATAGGTATTTTTGTATTATACTATATTATACATTCCCTTAGGACAGGGATGGATGTCATTTTACTTCACAGTTTCTTCTCAGTGTCTTGAAAGCTTCTTATAAGAGGAAGGACCTAGTGTGTCCTGGAGGGAACATGGGCTTCAGAGCTTAGGGGTGGGGTTCAGCTCTCTTAATGGTTTGGGGGCACATCCCTCCACCTTCCTGATCTTCAGCTTTTTCATATGCAAAATAAATACAAAACTACCTCCATGTTCTTATGGTGAGAATTGAATGAGATTACTTAAATTGTTTAGTACACTACCTGAATCACAGCAGCAAAAAGTTGATTGTACTAGATAAATTCTTATTATGATAATCGACCACATAATCAAAGAGATGGCCTTCAGGTTCACACTTTGGGTATCTTCTAAAGCAAAAATTTTGACCAAGGAGCTTAGCCTTCAAAGAATAGGCTTTACTCTAATTAGCTGAGTTATCATTCATTCTTTGTGCTTGTTCTCTGGTCTTGACCCTGTTTTAATGGTACCAGCCTAGAGTAGTGCCATCTTACAATGGAAGCAGAAATAGGAGCCATGTCAGTGTGAGATTTCCAGGGGGAAATAAAAGGAATAGGACTGCATAGTTTAAGAACCTACATGGGACAGCTGCTCACAATTCATTCAGTTAAAAAGTAGCAAACCAGCAATTTGAACCCATATCTGTCTGCTTCCAAAGCATTTACTCTTCCCACTAAACCATTTGCCAGGCTAGTTAGTAGGTATCATTCAGATAAACAAACATGGCTTCCATGGGTACATTAGCAAACAGAACTCTTAAATTAATGGTAAGTCTAAATATACTGAATAGTAATCTCTTACGTCCGTAATATTTTCTAGGCAGTCATGGAGCCATGGGGGGAGGGGAGGGATATCAGATAAATGGACTGACTATAAATAAATTTTACTTCTTTTATTTGTGCCTTCTCAATCTTTATTCCAACATTCTCCTAAACTGACCTCCCTGCCTCCACAACAGTGTCTTTCCAATTCATCCAAATTTTAAATACTATTGTGCTTTGATATATAGTAAATGCTGGGTAAGTACATGCAGGATAAAAATATGAACTTATAGCCAGCATATTCTAAGTTAAAATCTTGCCTTTATGCTTTCCTTACAACATACTGATACCTCTTCATTGCCTTTAGGTTGTTGGAACTCAAGATACTCATCTGTAATCATACTATATGTCCAAGTCATACTGAAATTTTTACATAGCCCCAAACATATTTTTCCTCAATATCTTTATACATGCCTATTCCTGGGATACTCTTCTCACATTCTCTTTGTTTCCTATTCATTGATTTTCCTATCCATTTAATATAGAAGGAGGCCTTCTCCAAACTCTTATAAGACGAAGATAGGTAACTACTTTTTGCTTTTTCGTTAACCTATCTAGTGATATTTATCAACCTCTATCCTCTCCATATCTACCTATCTCCATTAAAATACAAGTATTTTGGTTTTTTATTTTTTTAAATTTTATTTATTCATTCTTGAGAGACACACAGAAAGAGAGAGAGAGAGAGGCAGAGACACAAGCAGAGGGAGAAGCAGGCTCGATGCAGGAAGCCTGACGTGGGACTCAATCCCAGGATTCCAGGATCACGCCTGGGCTGAAGGTGGTGCTAAAACACTGAGCCACCCGGGGTTCCCAAAATACAAGTATTTTGAGAGCAGCTATTCTTTCTGGGATAGCACTATGTCTAAGCTCAGTAAGGGTTTGTTGAATGAACAAATAAGTCAGTCACTGAGCAAGGTCACAGACATGAATATGAAAGTGTTTGGAAGAAATTGGCAGGATAGTACATGTGCACTGAGTCCAAAATCCTGGGAGGGTTCAACCTGATAGTTCCCCTACAGTCTTTGCCATTTTACACATGCATCTCCTAGGGAGTTTTTAGGCCATCTTTATCAACAAGAATCAAATCAACAAGTAAGGAAATTAAATGTATTTGTTGAATTAAATTTGAATTGAACAAGCAGGAACTTTTTAAAGACATAATCTTTATATTCAAACGTTATAGATCATTTTAGATCTCAACAATAAACTGGTAGAAGTTATCTAAGAAGACATTCATCCAAAAAATATTGAGTGCCTGCTCTGTGTTAGCAGAGTGCTAGAAAATGAGGTTATCAAGGTGAATAATACTCACTCTACATCTGTAGGTTTCATTTTTCTCACCTTAAAATAAGGATTTTAGAAAGTACCTATCTCATTGAATTACTGTGAGGCTGAAATGAGTTTATTCATATAGTTGTTTAGAATAATGCTGTCTCAGAGTAAGCATTCAATAAATGTCAGCTATGGTGAGGTGGTGATGAAGATAAGATAAGTATGATGACGACGATGGTGCTACCACATGCAGCTTACAATCTCATAGGAATGACACACTTAACTGAATTACTGTTCTATACTGTGAAAGGACCATAGAAGAGGAATTAAAAATGGTAACAGCATAACAAAGAGAGTAATCAGTTCTGCCTGGTGCTGGCAAAAAAGATAAAACTGATCAAAAAATCTTCATTGAAGAAGAGACAAATCTGACCCTTAAAGAATTAATAGGGAGCAACCTAAGTGTCCATCAACAGATACATGGATAGAGAAAAAATGGGTACATGTACATATATGCACACTGGAATACTACTCAGCCATAAAAAGGAATGAGATTTTGCCATTTATAAAAACAGGGATGGATTTAGAGAATATTACACTAAATGAAAGGAGTCAGAAACAGAAAGACACATACCATATGATTTCACTTACACATGGAATCTAAAAAACAAAACAAATGAATAAACAAAACAAAATGGAAACAGACTCATAAATGGTGATTGCCAAAAGGGAAAGGGTAGAGGGATGGATGGAAAAATAGAAGGGGATTAAGAGGTATAAACTTCCAGTTATAAAATAAATAAGTCAGTAATTTAAAGTACCGCATAGGGAATACAGACAATAATATTGTAACTTTGCATGGTAACAAATTGTAACTATACTTATTATGGTGAGCATTTCATAATGTATACAAAGTTGAATCACTGTGTTGTATACCTGAAACTAATATAATACTGTATGTCAATTATACTTCAATTTAAAATAAAAAGATTTAGTAGGAGTTTGCAGGCAGTTGAAAAACTTGTCTTCAGGTTCTCAAGGATTTCAATCCTGTTTTTAATCCCTCTATAATAAGAAGAATCTTTTCCATATATGAAGGTCTTAACAGCTGGGCTGCTCATCAGGAGAAAGACAAATGTAGAGGTACAGGAAATAAGTTTCCTCCCCACTAAGTTTTATTTGTCTATTCCAATTTTTCATAAAATATTTTTTATTTGAAATTCTTTTTTTAAAGGATTTTATTTATTTATTAATGAGAGATACAGAGAGAGCGGCAGAGCCACAGGCAGAGGGAGAAGCAGGCTCCATGCAGGGAGCCGGAGGTGGGACTCGATCCTCGGTCTCCAGGATCAGGCCCTGGGCTGAAGGCGGTGCTAAACCGCTAAGCCACCCAGGCTGCCCTTCATAAAATAATTTTAAAGTATTTCAATAAAATGTGTTAATTAGGTTGAAGTCTGGATATATTTTTAAATTTAATTTTTTAATGGCTCACCTATCAAAAAGAGATTATCTACCTAATTATTTTCATGGCACCTATCACAGGTATCTTCTTGCTTTGACAAATGCATTCTAGTTTTAGGCAAAACATATGTGCCAAGAAAATTACAGTGTCTGTCAAGCGTGGAGGAATCTGGAGTACACACTTTGCTATGGAATCATTCAACATAGAGTTTAAGAATATGGACACTGTCCTAAGATGAAATTGTAGGTCCTTGTGAAGATTTTTCAACCCCTTTAACTTTGTATTTACTGATATTTAAAAAAAAATCAAATAGATATCAAGTCAAAGAGGTCCCCTCACTCCATGTTATTCAACTGTTTTAATTCTAATGTGAGGATTGCTGTAACAGTATTCATATCCCAGGAATGAGCCTTTCTCCTGCTACAGCAATAATACTTCATCTTTAACAAGTATGGAAAGTATGATGGTCCAAACAGGTCCCCCTTTTCAGGAGGACAACTGCCTCAGAGCCAAGCTTGTAAAGCTATAATAGGCCTTAATTAGCCTCTAGTATTTTCACCCTTTCATTTGAATGTCCTCACTATCTAAAGTTTGTTCTATTGCTTTCTTTCTTTTTTTATTTTTATGTTGTAAAGTCATTATAAATCCACAGCAAATAAACTAGCCAGAGATTAATACCACTGGCAACAATATAACAACAGTAGATATAAAAAATACAGCTGGAATCCACCATAAACGGGTGAAACTGAGCTCCAAAGAGTGCTTCACTGTTCAGTTCATAAAAGGCTAAATGCTGTCAGCCCAGCCACAGGAGGACAATGAAACTGGCTTTCCCGGACAGGCACAGCAACTCATTGATCAACTCTGTCACTTCAGACAGAGTTAGCAAAGGGAAATAGATCTCTCTCCTTCCACTCTGGCAGTAGGAAGCCAGGGAAGGCATGGAAAGAGAGAAGAGGGCATGATGTGTAAATGTTAAGGCAAGCAGCCAGGCTTGTGGAGAACCATCGGGAAATCTCAGATGAACCTGCTTTGGGATACTCAGTATAATCCATCACTCACTACATGGAACCCTGCTGCACCCTCAAAGCCTGTTTCATAGGTGGCTAAGTGATACAGTTTAGAGACCAGGAAAGTGAGGACCAGACTTTTAAGTTGGTAGTCAAATATAAAAATATATACTTATAGGAAAATTAGAAAATGTACTGCAATAGGATTGTTTCAGAAAGTCTAGATACCATGGTTGGCAAATCCATGAGATACTAAATTTTCCAAACAGATTAAAGTATGTAAAAAAATTGCTGATGGCAGATGTCTATTTATTTCATTCATGGATTTATTATATGTAACTATATAACTAACCACACACACACACACACACACACACACAATGTGCTTAGCCTTTTCCTAGATACTAAGATTTAGGCTTCACACAAAGCATAATGAAAGTGTGGCAAAACAGAGATAACTAACATGTTTTGAGATTAGCTCAGGCAGGAAGCTTGAGGGACTCTTGGAAGACAGAGCATTTAAGTTGGATAAGTTGGATCTTAAAGCCTAAGTAAGATTTCAATAGGCTAAGTGGAAGGCAACAGGATGTTTCAGAAGAAACAGCACAAGGGATGCCACAAGGCTGTGAATGTGCATTCAGATAGGAGCAGACCGATAAAGTTAGAGCATGGGTAGGTAGAAGGGGGCAGTGGAAGGTAAAAACAGAAAAGTGAGAACACGCACCACACTAGAACTTTGAAATTTGCCCTCTAGACAGTGGAAGCAGTTGAAAGTTTGTGCAAGAGGACATGATATGTTTTAGGATAGGTATACATCAGTAGAAAGGATCAATTACAGGAGCAAGACTGAGAGCAGTAAGATCACTTAGGAGGTTACTGTGATATCACTGAAAGAGGGATTAAAAGACAAAATAGATTGAACTAGTTATTCATTAGATCTGGAGTTTGATGAATGGATAAAGAAGATGTGGTCAATATATACAATGGAATATTATTCAACCATTAAAATGACAAATACCCACCATTTGCTTCAACGTGGATAGAACTGGAGGATATTATGCTGAGTGAAGTAAGTCAATCGGAGAAGGACAAACATTATATGGTCTCAGTCATTCGGAGAATATAAAAAATTGTGAAAGGGATTAAAGGGGAAAAGAGAGAAAATGAATGGGATATAACAGAGAGGGTGAAAAACCATGAGAGACTCCTAACTCTGGGAAACAAACAAGGGGTAGTGAAAGGGGAGGTAGGCGGGGGATTAGGTGGCTGGGTGATGGGCACACGGGGGCACTTGACGGGATGAGCCCTGGGTGTTATGCTATATTTTGGCAAATTGAACTCCAATAAAGAAATACACACACACAAAAATGATCTGGAGTTTGAAGGAGAAGAGAGTTTTAGATCTACGGCTCTCAAACTTTGATATGTTTGTGAATCATTGGTCTTGTTAAAATGCAGATTCTCATTCAGTAGGTCTGGGTGGAGACAAAGACTGTATTTCTAACAAACTGCTTGTTCATTAGTCCCATACTTTGAGTAGCAAGGTTTGGGACCACCCCAGGGATACTATCCTTGAGAGGCTGGCTCCATGATGTTTCACTGAATGAGATATGTTTGGATCGTATGATGCTACTGACTTCATTACTGGACACTCAGTGTGAGGCACCCCAGCCAAGAGTTAGAAATTGGATTGTTTAGAAGGTAAAACTAAAGCTTGACTTTAAGAGTTGGAAATCATGGGAGGGGAAGAAAAAGGCCAAACCTGAGTGGACAAGATTGTCCAGGGAGAGAGAATGGTGAAACAAGGATTAAAAACAGTGCATTAGGGGAAATCTAGAACAAAAGGAGCACTTAAATAATTACTCATTGATGGAATGAATGAATGTGTCTATATTTAAAAAGCAAATGGGAAGGAAATAAAGAACCAGAAAAGAGAGAAGAAGCAGTTAAGAGGAGCTAGACAGGGATGTGTAGGTGGCTCAACAGTTGAGCATCTGCCTTTGACTCAGGATGTGATCCCGGATTCCCAGAATCAGGTCTCACATCGTGCTTCCCACATGGAGCCTGCTTCTCTCTTTGCCTGTGTCTCTGCCTCTCTCTCTCTGTCTCTCATGAATAAATAAATAAAGTCTTTAAAGAGAGAGAGAGATTGAAGCTCGACAGCTGAGTCACAGAAGGCAAAGGAGGGAAGGTGCCTGCTGAACAAGAAAAGCTCAGGAATCCTAACTGTCAGAGAGGGCTGGCATGGTCTTACACACAGCTGTACTGGTCGTGCGCCACCCAGACTTCTCCAGGATTGGAGCTCCCATGCTCCCAGATGCTGATAGAATTGGCCATGATGACTCAGCCGAATCTTTTTCTGCAAATTACCTTCCCCAGAAAACAGGAGCCCCACTCGTTTATCCCCCTTTCCTTATCCCTGGTAGGATAGAAAGGCTGAGACCCTTGCCTCAAAGTGCTACTCTTCCAAAGGGGCACCCAGCTCTCGAGAAGCTCATGGGAATCAGTTGAAGCCTTGCTGAACCTGCAGGACAGTCTGGCTCCTCCTGCCCAGGCCTGCTGCCTTCACTCCCTCACAGGTGGTGTTTCTAAGAGCACTCCCCAGTAAAATTTCATCACATAGTCTGTTTCCCAGAAACCTGACCTGAGGCAGATGTGGAGTTTATTCCTAGAGATTAAATTGCAGAAATCATTCATATTTGGAACTGCATCTCCCTTGGCCTTTTCCTGAACTGCGATCTCACTCCTTCACCTCAATCGCCCTTTGTGTTTCTGCTTTTGAAACTGTCCCAGTTAGGTGCTACCACACCATATGTGCAGAACAGCCTGGCAAACTTGGAGGGGGGGCATTTACTACAATAAGGTCACATTCCCAGCTGTTGTGTCATGTCTTCCACATCTTCTTTCATCCTCCTCCGCCTCCTTATTTTACAGAGAACTGTTTACGTACAAACTCCCTCCTTCCTTGTTTCTATTATCCACCTGCTGTTGCAGAAAACTGCCTTTATCTTATGTACACTTTAAAATGGAAGGACATGCAGCCCACTAATTAAATTTGCAGATCAAGCTAAAATGAAAGGCATAGAAAAACCACTAAGGACCAGCAAGTAACATAAAGGAGCTGCACAGCTTAGAAATATGGGCAGGAAATTACCAAATGAGCCTCAGCATGGAGACCTGAAAGCTAATCCAGCTGGAGGAAAAGAACCTGAAACACGGCTATTTAAATTTCCAGGGAGAAACCTGGAAAGCACAAGACCAGCAGGAAGGGGAGAAAAAAAAAAAAAAAGAAGAGGAAGGTGATATTTAGACACTTCAACATAAGCTTATGGTACAGTGAGCAGAATAAAAAACAGAGTGCATTTCTTGGCTGTATTTTAAGTCACATTACCACACATGGCTGCAAGGTGATCCCTACACGGAGCTGCCATGTGGTAGCACGAGGGTGGCTTTCAAGGGCTTGGGTAATTGACTGAAGTAGACAAACAAGGGGCACTGGAAAACAGGAACTGAAACAATCGAGGGATGGGAGTGACTGAACTGCAAGAAAAGGAGATGTGTTTGACATAGGTAATTCATCTGGTGCCAAGGGGGAATAAAGATGAAGATGAGCATGGGAACAACATGGGCCCTAATGAGGAGAAGCCTCTGCTGGAGTGTTGCATGTCAAAATGGGACTAAGGCTGGGAGAAGAAAAGGCAGTTTTGAAAAGCTGACAAGTACTTTCAAATGGGTGGCAACCATGGCATAGTCATCCAAAGGGAGCTGTAAGAGAAGCCCCTTCGATGATGCACCCAAGACTGTGAAAACAGCCTTTGGAGGCCAAGTCTGAATGAATCTAAGACCAGCTTCTGACATTCTGACAAGGTTCCATCATCATCAGTCCAGGTACAGAGTCAGTCAGATAACATCTGGTCTATTTTCATATTTTTAATAGATTCAAGAAAAATGGTTTAACAAGTAGAACATGTGTCTAGAAGTACAGTTGATGTTTCATTAGCCCAGAAGCTTATATAGGGCTGGCACCTTCTCTCACTCATCTCTGTATCCCAAGTGTTTAGTGCAATAAATAGACTTATTCAATGTGTTCTGAATTAATGAATGATGGAAAACTGGGTTCAAAAAATATATATTCTTGCAGGGAATTTCCAGCCCACATTTCTGGCAGTCTACAGGCTCAGCACTTCTGGGCTCTTTGGGAATTTTCCCCAAAGCGGCTGTATTCCAGAAAGAGATTTGTGCTTCTTTTGCTGTCCTGGGCTCATAGTATCCTTTTTCAGGGGTAGAAAACCCCTCAGCATGAGGTTGGGCAGGCTCCCACATTTAAAAATTAGATAGCTTCTTCCTTTCTAAAGTCCAAGTGAGAAACGGAAGAAGTTGATGGGAAGTGTTCATTAATTTATTGAACAAATGTTAGGATGCTGTACAGTTAAGCAGTTTAAGAGCATGGGACTAAGAGCCAGATGGCGAGATTTCAAATTCTGTCTCCGCTACTTCCTAATTGGTTATGTCCTTTGGCAAGTTATCCAACCTCACTGTGTTTCAGTTTCTTCATTTGTAAAATAAGAATAATAATAGCTCTTGATGAATGAGGTCGTTGTGAGGATTAAATGAAATAATCCATGTAAAGAATTTAGAATTCTGATCAGTAAATCTTTCCTGTGTGTGTGTGTGTGTGTGTGTGTGTGTGTGTGTGTGTGTGTTGAGCACTTACCATGGGCTAAGGCACTCCTATACACTCCCACACACTGAGGAGACAAGGTATTAGTCAGACTCTAAGCAAGGAAGTAAGTAAAGACTATAATTTCAAATGGAGATGAGTTCCATGAAAAAAATAAAATGACATAAGGTTCTGGAGACTGACTCAGGTGCCATATTTGAATAGCCAGAGAAATAATCTGAAAAAGTCTGACTTGAGATCTGAATGACCAGAAGGAGCCAACCATGGTCTGGGGCAGAGGAACACCATGTGGAGATTCTGACTTAAGGGGGAAATAGGCTTGTCATATTCAAGGAAGACAGAGCCACAAGGCCTTATGACGAGAGAGTATAGGTAGATGAACTCCAGGAGGTAAGCAAGGGCCAGACTATAGGCAGAGTCTCATCACCCAAGATAATGACTTTGGATTTTCGTTTTAATGCAATGGAAAGCCACTGGAGACATTTGAACAGAGAGTAGCATGATCTGATTCAAATGTTTAAAGGATCACTCTAACTTCTGTCTACAGAGTAGACTACATGGCCCAAGGGAAGAAGCAGAGGAACGAGGTGGAAGTGACTGGCTATTGCAGAATCCAGATTAAATACCATTTGAGATAGGGTATAGCAGTAGAGATAGAAGAATATGATACGTTTAAATATATTTTAGAATAGAACTAATTGGACATTCTCTCAGATAAAATGTGGTAGGAAGTTGAAAATAAAGAACCTATTAATATCTTCAGTGTCCAGAACTTGATTAAACCCAGAATATTTAATTTTTTAAAAACGTTCAAAACAATGATTATATATAGTGCCTAACTTTAAGTAGCTTTAAAACTACATTCCTCAGGATCCTGGCAGGAAACAGCATCCCACTCAGACTTTAATAAAGAAATAATCTACAGAGGCATGAGCAAAATGAAAAGAACCAGCAAGGTGGGTAGAGAACATGGAAACTATCAAAAGTGAAAAGAATTGGCCACCACCACTTCTACATCTGAAAAGGTAAAGGGAGGAAATAATATTAACAAGGTCCAGTGAAACCTGGAGCCATGGAACTGAGCCACCTGGCAGGAGATATAGTCCTGGAGGGACATGTCACTGCCACAAGCTGTGGCCCAGAGCACAAAGGATGTGAAAGTAGGGAGTAAATGTTTTGACCTCTCTCCTCTCACACTTTAATCTCCAGTTACTGCCTTCCATACCCAAACCCAACTGGAATGCAGACAGCAAAGAGCCTGCATGATAATATGTATTGTCAGCCTCCCCAAAGTACAGAACAGGATAAAAGAAAGCATAGGATAGATATGGGCTCATTGAGAGCACAGAGCAAAAGTTAAATTAAAGCATACAAACATACAAAATTGTTAAAGAAGAAAGAAAATACAATCTGGAACCAAGTATAACCTACCTTCAGGGTTTTTACACAGGCTCAGCCTAGATCCAGCCAGTGTCCAATGCAAATTCTTCCATGCAAAGGACTCAAGGATACAAGATTTCCCTTCTTCTCAAGGTAGCCACTACCTGTTCCCCTTCAAGGGTGTGGTGGGGTGGGGCAGAACCATGGCTACAGAGGGTCTTTTAATATCCTTGTTATCTCTGAGGCAAAATGCAGAGTTATTATTGCCAGTGGCTATGGGGAAATATATAGGGGATAATACAAAATAACTAGGACAAGGAAGTTATAAAACTCACAGTTCTGGGGCACCTAGGAGGCTCAGTAGGTTAAGTGTCTGCCTTTGGCTCAGGTCATGATCCTGGGGTCCCAGGATAAGGTCCCGTGTTGGGCTCCCTGCTCAGCAGGAATCCTGCTTCTTCCTCTTCCTCTGCCCCTCTCCCCTCCTCATGGGCACCCTCTCTCCTTCTCTCTCATAAATAAATAAATAAATAAATACATACATACATGCATACATACATACATACATACTCTTAAAAACAAAAACAAAAACCTCACAGTTTTAACTGCTATGGCCATGAATCTATGGTGCCTGAATCCCTGTGAGACTATAAATGAAAGACCCAGGGATCTGTCTTTTGCTTTTTTTTGTCTCTATCTCTCTGAAGCAACATAAAATCAGCTCAGTAGCCCCCTCCCTCCTAGCCTAGATAATACATAACTCCATGTTTTAATAGAACACCTTGACCAAAAAATACCCATCTCATCTCTCCAAAGAGCTGGAAATACCACTATGTCAGGATTCCATACAACTGTTGGTGAAAAAAAGTTTTCAGGACTCTCTGGGCTCTTATTCCTCTCATCTGTATCACCATCCTTATCCAAATCTACATTTCACCCAACTGCCTAACACTAAGCAGCTGTGCATGTTCAGGTCATAGTCTCTGAGGAGCTCCTTGTTTTCCCATGGAATGTGACTTGCCTCATCATCTTACAGCCTGCCTCCACTTTGTCTTCTTATCATATCAGAGGCTAGGGATGCCTGTATGCACAATAAATCAATGGCATTTTAAACTTTCCCTGTGGCCTCAATTACTATGCATCTTGGTGCAGCTTGCTGTGCTGATCATCTTTATGATTTAACCTAAATTTTTAATGCTCCATCTCAGTGCAAAGAAATAGGATTTTTTTATGAAAATGTAACTTTTAGTTTAGCCCACCAGACAATTGCTGAATAGGTCATGAAATCCTGTTAGAATTTACCATCTAGACTATAAACTCAACGAAGACATAGATCATGTCTGCCTTAAACATTACTATATTCCCTAGAGCTTATCAACATACCTAGTATACAGTTAGTGCTTAATAAATACTGATGAATACTGAATAGCAAATTAGTTTGCAAATGACATTTTCTAGCATCATTCCTGCCTCTGCCACCTTAAGTTGGTACAAACATGCATGCACACACATGTACACTCATTCTTTCTTCTTACTCATACACATAAAATGCCTTCGGTGCTACTTAAAGCCATGTTTAGCTAAAGGTATACAGAGACTTATCAATGGAAGAAAGCAGAGAATATTCCTTTAAAAAGAATGAGACAACAAAGCTTTCCCTTGGCAATGGTCCCAGGAATAGTACAACCCCCATCACTCTCAAGCTCTGTCTCTGCCAGTTCAGAGAATCTGTGCTCTGAGAGCCTTTGCCTATTTGCTTCCTCTCCACAATCAGTGGGAGGAATTCAGTTCAATCTCTTCATTCACTACTACCTTTGCTTCATCAAGTTTTTAATAGAGTAGGGCTTTTCCTCTCAAGGAATTCCACAACTTTTATTGGACATTCCAGAGCAAGCATCTGTATATCCTTGTTCCAATCTTCCTCTCCCCAAAAGCCTTTCCTGTATCTCCTCCCTCACCCTACAAAGGCCCATTTTGTATTTCTCCCACCTATCCCCACCCCTAGCCCCATCCTTACTCTGCATGTGGTATATTTGGTCCTTATGTAGTGATTATCTTTGCCTTGCTTAACTGCATATCTATTTCATAACTAGACTATAAACTCCTTGAGGAAATGCCCTGTCTTTTCATCTTTATATTCCCCACACATATGCCGCCTCCAATCAGAAATATGGTCTTCTCTTTGGTCCCAGAGCTGCCGTTTCTTTCCAGCTTTGATCTGTCAAAAGAAATATTATTTGGAAGAGGGATCTAAAAATAGAAAAAACAAAACAGTCAGGTTGAACCCATGAAAGTAAAATGCTCCCTGAGAAGTGCACTTGCAGAGCTCTAGGTTAAATGCTATTTGAATCCTGGAGATGGATTTCCTCTGGGAGTTCCTGCTTACCTTCCTCAGGCATTAACCGGTGTTGGCCCAACACCAGAAGCAGTGTGGTCCCTGTCTCCAAGCAGCATAGCACAGCAGGCTAGGGGCTGGACAGAGACAGCAATGATATATCAACAGCATCCTCATGTTGTAGTCTGTGATTACACCTTGCACATACTGGGTGGTGAAGAAAGAGTCTAATAATACTTAGAAGAAATAAAAAAATAGAAAAGAGAGACCTTGCATTTATATATATGGCTTAATATTGAAGAGTATTTCCATTGTTATAGCTGATATTCACAACAGCTTTGTGAAGCAGGCTGGTTAGTTATTATCTCCCATTTTATAGATGAGGACACTGAGGATTAATATTTTAATTACTTGCCTAAGGCTACATAGCTATAAATGGTAGAGTCAAGTTTCAAAACTAGGCCTCTTGACTCCTAGACTTGAAACTACCACACAAGTTTCAAATCTTTTGGGAAGATTTGAGAGAGGAAATGAGATTTCTCTAAAAAATTCTACTTCACTTCCTAAGTAATGTAAGTAGGCAAGGAGAGTGGATATCATAGAAATGGCCCTCCAGGGGACAGAAGACTAAGAAACTTCTTATTATGAATTCCAAGGTCGGGCCTCTGAGATCCACATTTGAGTTCGCGGTGCCACTTAAAACCAGAAGCATTTCCACCTTATTGCTTCAAATTTTACCAGAACTGGGACTATTCCATGAACAAAAGCTGCTCTAGAACAATAGAAGGCTTCTCACAGCATAAACCAAAATGCAGATGCCTACATAAGAGAAGCTCTATTCTAGCCCAGACCTCAGCAGTAAAGGCCAACCAACCACTCTTTTATCCTTTATGCACTAGTGCCATAGCTCATCTGCTTCTACAAAGCAATGGATAATTTATGCAATTTCCTTATGTAAGATCTTAAAGAATATCCAATGTAAACCTGCACATTTTCAGGTTCTGCTACTTAGAAATGCAAATTATTTACATGCTTGCCTTTGATATGTTGTTATTATATCTCATTACCAACAATTGGGATTTCCTGTAAGAGAAAATTGTACATCTTTCCTATGAAGATACATTTTAATAAAGCATAAAAATTTTCAACACTCAATTATTCATAGTTGTATAGGGAATACTTAAGATTCTATTTACCAGAAAAAAAAATCTATGCAGAGATGTATGCCTGTATTTTGTTGCCCAGGGGAATAGCATGTGCAGAATTCAGATTTGCATAGCCAGAGATGTTGCTAGATCTGAGACTTTTTCCCTCCTCTTCCAACCGTCTAAAACTTCTGGCTTTTAAAAATAGTTGTTATGTGTATGGATCTGAGATGAGGATGACAAAATCCTTCATGGTGTCAGAAGAATGCCATTTGCTAATCTGAAGTAATGGAGGCTACTTGGACAGAATTCACATTCATTTAAGCTGTACAAAAGGAAAGGAAGAAGAGACTTTGAATTCAAAACATTAAAGAGAAATTGGTAGAGGTTTGGAAGCTTGACTAGAACACCTTAAATTAATATTTAAACTGAATACTGAATACTAGCAGGGCCATGAGAGAATCTACCAGAATTCAAAAGTCTAAGAATATAGAGCAACCTAGGATTTGAGCTAGACCACCTGGCAATTCTTCTGCCTTCACTCATTGAATGACAAGCATTAGGTGGATTCTATGGAAAAGAAATAGAATAAACAAATACTTGGGCTCAGAACCAGCATGCCAAAAGGTAAACTGTTATTATATTTGGCTGAAAAGTTCAGTACCTAGAACAAGGGGTGAGAGTCAAGGCTAGAAAGACAGGTGGGGAATGTCTCAGGAATCCCCAAGCCACTTTCAGTTTCAGTAGTTTGCTTAGAAGAACTCAGAAAAGTTGGTTTAACTCATGATTTCTGTTTATTTCAACAAAAGGATACAGACTAAAATCAGCAAATCTTAGCAAGTACATGGGGCAGAGTCCAGGAGAGACAAGGTACAAACTTCCCATTGTCCTCTCCCAATGGAGTCCTAGGAACAGCACTTAATTCTGCCAGTAGCAATGTGTGACAACAGGTATGGAGTATGACCAACCAGGGAAGCTCACTCATGCTCTGATATCCATGTTTTTTTTTTAATATAAAGATTTTATTTATTTATTCATGAGCGACAGAGACAGAGAGAGAGGCAGAGACACAGGCAGAGGGAGAAGCAGGCTCCATGCAGGGAGCCTGACTTGGGACTTGATCCCGGGACTCCAGGATCACACCCTGGGCCAAAGGTAGGCGCCAAACCGCTGAGCCACCCAGGGATCTCTGATATCCATCGTTTTTATTGAGGGTCAGTCACATAGGCCTACGGCACCTTTCTGATGACCTTAATACCCAGTTTTCAGCCTCTCCAGAGATAGAGAGCATGGCCTAAAGCACCCACCATAAATCACACTCTTAGCACACACTATCTGTGCAAGATCCGCAGATACATAAAAACACTCTTGTCAGGCAGGATAATCTAAGGACTTAGGGGTTATCTTCAAGACACTGTCAAGTGCCAGTCCTTTCTTTAGTATGTACAGATTTGAGAAACTCAGAGCTCCTTAGTTAATTCTTTACTGCACAGGGACTAAAACATGGAGGGCTTCACGGGAATCCTTGAATGCCAGAGGGAGAATAGATAGCTTACTCTAATAACAGAATTTATAATGGTTAAAGGAGAAAAGGTAAAAAACTAGAGAACCAATTTTAAATGTTTGTACTTATCCAACTAAGATATTCTGAAAAAGTATAAGTTCCAAGGAGCATTTTAAAACAGGAATTACATGATGACATTTATGTAATGTTTAATCGGGCAGCAATGTGCAAGACTGCACTAAATTATCAAGAATAGGAAAGCTTCAATCCCAACATATTAAAACTTCAGTCAAGAAAGCACAGTAAACTCTCACCACAGACCATTGCTTGTACGTAGAGATGATCCCAGCATTTGGCAAGAGGCTATAATAATTGGTCTCTTGAAATGATTTCTAACTCCATGTGTTTAAAATGATATTCTACTAAAAATAAATGCTGCAGTAATATAATAATTTTTAAAATAACTATTTTTCCTGATTTCTATTTCTTTTTTTTTTTTCCATTTGGCCTGTTTCACCATTCCAGCTGTCAAGCTGTTTTCAAGGACTTAGGAAATGACTGTGACAGTCCCAAGAACAGAGAAGGGGAGAAGGAGAGAGAGGAGGGAGCCTCTTCTTTGATTTTTATGCATTAAAAGCTTAGGCACTTGAAAAGGTACATATAAAAATATATATACATTTATAAATAATATATAAATAATTTTATATATGTATATATAAATAGTATGTAAAGATATAAAATATTTTTATATATATAAACAAATCAGCTTGACCTAGCCTTTAGTCTCAAGGACTACTGAAAGGAAAAAATGTCAGAAATGAAAAGGGAGTCATGGTTTTGTGTGTCCCAGGGGGAGGAGCTCAAGACCAGCTCCGGAGGTGGCATGTGCTGTAAAGAACTGAATAGATGGAAAGTAGGATAACTCCATGATGCCTAGAAAAGTTCTTATAGATAGGACTTAGAGAACCTCAGAGACTTGCCTAGACCTCAAACACAGTCTAGAAGAATGACATGCATACCTCTAAGAGTAGCTGGAATGTGGCAACGCTAGTGGCCAGACTGAAAGTTGCCAGGTAGATGTAAACAGATGTCTCTAGGGACTCTTCTTTGTACCTCACACCAAGCCCTGGATGGAACAATAGGGGTCCCAGAGGAGGCCTGTATAACTACATGACAAAGAGGACCCAGTGGGCCTTGTGTCATAATGTTTTGCTATGAAATCAACTCTCTGGGATGTAACAAAATTCAGGGAAAATTTTAGAGTTTGACTCCCAGATTGAAATGATTTTTCTGACACTCTCCAACAGAGTGGCACATTAAAGAAACTGTCTGGTTACAGGAACAAATTAAGCTATACCTCTCACACATGTTAAGCTATACTCCCACATATGTGGGGCCAGATCCTATACTGGCTCTATGACTTCCTTACAATTTGTAAGGAAGTAAAGTGAGTTCCCCCATCACCCTGTGCCTACTGGCCTCCAGCGCATCATATATAAAAATTGTTTAGGTATCTGTCTCACTGAGATGAACTTTCGGAGGGAAGGAATTAGGTCTTACATACCTATCTTCAACGATCAGAATGCCTGGATGCCTTAGTAAATTTGATGAATGAATAAATGTTATTTCAGAAAAATAACAAGTATGGGAAACTGAAGTGGGTGAAAGCAAACCACAGTGCTGCCCATTAAACAAAGTTATCCAATCAGGTTTCTGCCAAATTACCAGTCAGAATTTCTTAATACAGTTTGACAGGGTTCTTCAGAAAATATATTTATCAATGGGTTGTTCTAGATTTGAGTGGACACAGTCTGACAGCCAGTGATAAAGTAAGCCTGACAAAGGAGGAATTTTTATTTTAAGATGTGGGAAATATACACTAGGATGAAAAGGCCCTATTTCCACTAGAGTTTATGGAAAACAATCTCTAGGCTGCCAATATCTCACTTCTGTGGTGAGATATTTCCAGGTTTCTCCCCTATTTATGTTTCTTGTAGGTTCTAGTATGAAAGACTTCAAACATGTGCGCGCACATGTACACACACACATACTTTTCATCACAGCCAGGTTTCAGATAGGAGTCATGTAGAATTCATAACAATCAAAGAAGAAACACAGCAGAGGCCAAAAAAAGAAAACAAATTACCCAAGTTTATAAAAACCAAGCAGTGTCCAACCTACTGCTGAGGAGCAACACTCTCTGGAATAGCAAATGAGGCAATGTTCCTTTACCATTTTGCAGACTGCTGAAAGGCAAATGTATCCTTCCAAAGTTAAATATCACTCCTTTTTTTTTTCTTTGAATTTAAATTTAACTTTAATTTCTGATCAAACTAACTGTCTGTGGAATGAAAGAAATTCATTATCATGGAGAAAAGCATTTCTCTTGGTGGCATGTATCTAGGCAAGGAAGAAAAAAAGAACAGTTACATGAAAACCATAAGGTTCAGGCTCATGGCGAGTTCTCTGTGCACATCACAGAGGGCTGTGATTTATTAATATATCCAAATTGGTCCCTAATTTGTCCCATGGATATTTAGCTGAAAAAAATTAAATATGGCCACAGAATGCCATTTAAGGAATGATCAAACCAGTTCTAAGACCTGAGGTGTGCCCTTGGCAGAGTTTTAAACAAAGCTTAAACCAGGCGTTTTCAATCTCCTCATGAGATAATTTAAACCCACCCGAAAACTGCCCTTCCATGCCTGCACACAGAGATCCCTGTGAGGAGACATGACTTCTCTCATCGTTTCCAACACTCAGAACTCCAAACCTGATTCTGGTAATAATTTCTCCAGACCAAGAGCACAAGGTATAGTTGGAAAGCCCATCATGACATTGTGGTTTTTGGAAGTGAAGTGAAAGGTAAGTTATTCCAACCTCCTATATGATACTGAAATCCCTTCTACATTATTGCCAAGTAATTAGGTAGTTTCTATACAACTGAACAAGTAGTATAATCCACCTTTTAAGAGGAACCACTTGTTTCTAACACTTAAATTTATAACAGAAACCTCCATTTCACAGATTGTTATATTTTGGGAAATTGACTTCTGATGATGTTGCAATGGCAGCATCAGTATTAGTTGGTGTTTTCAATGTGCCAGGCTCAATGCTTTTTACAAATTTAGAATTAAGTACAACGTAGATATTTATTTTACATTATTAAATATGAGTTCGAATGCAGAAAGAAATCACAATAAGTTAAAAACTTTGAAAAAAATTCTAAGTGCCAAAGATATGAAAAAATCCAGAAAGCATAATATTTTTCTTAAATACCTTCATTACACATCTCGATAGTATATTTATGCTTTATCTAAACTTTATTTTTTGGCTACATGCTCTTTGATCACATAATTACATGACAATAATTTTGTAATAACTTTGATGGTGGTGATAGAGTAATAATTTTGCCATTTCTCTAGCATGGTTGATTAAAATGTATTTTTATTATTTATAAATTAGAAAATCTTTTTGAGTAGTTCCACTACCTATTAATGGTAATGTCAGCAAAATTTGTAGAATTGCTATCATCTCTGAGAAAATCTGGATCAAGTTTTTTTCATGCCTGAACTGCAAGATCCCAGCCTGACTTTTGGGATGTCAAACATTCTTTCTCCTCTACCACACATGAAACACAAAAACTTGTAACTATTTTATGAATCTGAGAATTAATATTTCTGTCATCCATACTGGAAAATTCTGAGTCAAAATCTCTCCTCATTCTCTCTAGTCTCTCCTTCTAGGACTCCTATTGGCTTTGCATTAGACAGAAACATTCTACTTCTCTTTCTCTAATATTCACATCAAACTTGTAAGAAATTTTGGCTCTACTCAAAAATATGCCCAAGATCTGGTTATTTGTCTTTATTTCTGCTGTTACATCCTGGTCCAAAATATCATCATATGTTTCTTAAGTTTTTGCAAGTTTCCTCACTGATTTATTTCTCCATTTTCTCCCCATCGTTTATTCTCAAAACAGCACCAAGAAGAGTCCTGGTAAAAATATTTTTCAGATGATTTAACACGTAGTCGAAAGCCTCCAACGGCTTCCCATTTCACTCCAGATACAAGCAGAAGTCCTTACAGTCCCAAAAGGCCCAAAAACATCCCCATTTCCCAGCCCTGTTTACCTCTGTAGCTTCTTGTCCCTCTGCTCTGCCCCCCAGTCCACTACCAACCGGACTTCCTTCTTGCTCCTCTATCATGCCAAGGGTGTTCCCAACCCTTTCCCTTAGCCTAGAAACCTCTTTCCCAAGGTGTGTGCATCACTGATTTCTCATCCCAGATGTCTGCTCCAGTAAGAGTTCTCAGTGAAGATCTTGACTACTCTACTAAATTTGCACAACCATACCATACTGGCTCTTCATCTACACTTGCTATCATATATCTGCCCTATCCCAGGACAGTTACCAATATCTGAAATGCTGTGGATTTTAGTTACCAAAGTTCTTTACCATCTCTCTCATTTTCCCTATAAAATATATATTCCATTGAGGACAAGTATCCCTCTCCTCCTTCAGTTACATTTCCCAGCATTTAGAGAAATGTTAGAGATGTAGCTGGTGCCCAATTACTAGTGCTTGCAAAATGATCCGATGCATTCTCTATGTCTTTTAAACTCTCTTTTATATTTTTTTCTTTTCTCTTTGTGACCCATATTGGTTACTTTCTTCATATAAATCTCACATTGTATTGAATCTCTTCAGTTATGCCTAACATGCTCTTCAGACATAATGATTTAACATTCAGCATTGTTTTCCAATTTTATCAAAGTCTTTTAATAATAGCTCTACTGAGATATAATTTACATACCATAAAATTCATCCGTATATATTTATTTAATCAAGTTTTGTCATTTTTTCCACTCCATTTGGAATTTTTCATAGTAACCTATTATTTTCATTATGATTTGTATTCTTTCACATCTTTTAAAAATTATTTTAAACATAAGTTTATAGCCCTTTATGTTTTCCCATTATCTGAAATTCTTGGGTGGCTAATCCTCTAGGTCATTGTACATTGTATAGCATGTGGTTAGTGATTTTTGCTGTGAGCTTATCTTTCCTATAGAGTCTTTCATTGTGTATAGTCCATTTGTTCTGTGTCCTGGGAGCATCCCTACAATAGGTTTTTGTGTGTGCATCTGCCAAGAGTTCTAAGGCTTTCTCTGGTTCAGTACCAGACTTATATTAATCTCACAAAACCAGTACTGCAAGAATTGGAATCTGCATCCACATATGAAGAAGCCCTGAATTTAGAAATGCTCATGGGTAAATACTGCTTTTTTCCCCATTCAGAGCCAAAAAGTCACACTTCCAACAGCTTTATATTGGCTGGTAGAAGGTGTTTTTCTTGTCATCTTTTGGTATAAGGGCAGCCTTCCCAGGACCTCAACTCTGCCTATATTAGGCTCCCCCAGGGTCTTTACACTTCCAACTTGAGCATTTGCCTGGTTTTAAATTCCCTCTTTGTTTCTAGCATGTGAGAATTTCCAGCTTTTTCTTTTGAGTTTAGATACTTTTTTTTTGGGGGGGGGCCATGTTACATGCACCATTTCTATATGTTTGTAGTAAGGGAGTCTCTGTTAGCTCAATCCACCATACTGGAATTAAAAGATACCAGTTAAAGGGTTTTTTTTTTTAATTATTCACTTAAAAATTAGTAGAAATAAACTCTAAAAGAACTCAAAAACTCAACCTTAGTATCTTGAATTAAGAATCAATTAAGGGATCCCTGGGTGGCGCAGCGGTTTAGCGCCTGCCTTTGGCCCAGGGCGCGATCCTGGAGACCCGGGATCGAATCCCACGACGGGCTCCCGGTGCATGGGGCCTGCTTCTCCCTCTGCCTATGTCTCTGCCTCTCTCTCTCTCACTGTGTGCCTATCATAAATAAAATAAAATAAAAAATTAAAAAAGAAAAGAATCAATTAAAAATATAGGTTCTGGAGCTAGACTACCTGACACTGAATGTCAGCTCTGCTTCTACTTGTCTACTCAACTTGAGTAAATTACTTGACTATCTGTGTCTCCATTTCATCAAATTTAAAATATGGATAATATAGGACCTACATTTTAGGGTTTTCTGAACATTATGTGATTTTGATACACTTAAAGAACATAGAATAGCACCAGAAACACACAGTGAATGCTTGATGAGACTTAGTTGATAATATCATCCTCTTCATCATTGTTGTATTAAATTATGCACATGGAGCCCATCCCGTATATTTTTGTGGCCAATTACAGTCAGATGTCATATTCTTTTTGCCTACAAAAATGTCTGGCAAATAATTGGTATTCCTAAAATATTTGTTGAGCAAGAGTTGTTTTTAAAAAGCATTTTAATCTATTCAAAATAATGACACATTTTTGAAATGAGTGCTAGTAAAAACCAAGACAGTATGGACTGTTTATCAGTTCCTCAAGTCATACTATTTTAGATTCCAGCTTTAATCATATTAAAATAATACCTTCTAGATAAATTACTCAGAGAGGTTTTATAGCAAAACTAAAGACAAATATAACTTAAAAATTTAATAACAGAGACATTAGGGGAAAAACTGGTGGTAAGAATTTAAATCAGTTAAATATAACAAGAATAAACATTTGATATAAATATGGCTATAAATAGAATATAGATGAAAAAATGAAAGATGTACAAATAATGTATTAGTAATAATCACTGTATCTAAAAATCCCATGTTATACACAAAAAATAAACACAAAATGGATTAAAGACCTAAATGTAAAAAAAAAAAACATAAAAATCCTAGAAGAAAACAAAGGCAATAATCTCCTTGACATCAGCCTTAGCAACATTTTTCTAGACATATCTCCTCACACAATAGAAACAAAGGCAAAAATAAACTATTGGACTATACTAATAAAAAAGCTTTTGCAGAATGAAAGTAACCATCAACAAAATGAAAAGGTGATCTACAAAGTCAGAAAAGATATTTGCAAATGATTTATCAGATAAGGGGTTATTATCCAAAATATATAAAGAACTTATACAACTCAACATCACAAGAACCACACAAATAATCTGGTTAAAAATGGGCAGAGGACCTGAATAGACATTTTTCCAAAGAAAACATACAAATGGCCAACAGACACATGAAAAGATGTTCAACATCCCTAATTATCAGGGAAATGCAAATCAAAACCACAATGAGATATCACTTTGTACCTGTAAGAATGACTAGAATCAAAAAGACAAGAAATAACAAGCTTTGGTGAGGACATGGAGAAAAAAAGACACTTGTGCACTGTTGGTATGAATGTAAATTAGTACAGCCACTGTGAAAAACAGTATGGAGTTTCCTCAAAAAAATATTTATATATATAAATACCATATGATGCAGTAATTCCACTACTAGATATTTACCCAAAGAAAACAAAAACACTAATTTGAAAAGATACATACAACCTTATATTGATTGCAGCTTTGTTTACAATAGCCAAGATATGGAAGCAGTCTAGGTGTCCATCCATTGATGAATGGATAAAGAAGACATGGGATACACACACACACACACACACACACACACACACACAATAGAATATTACTCAGCCATAAAAAAGAATGAGATCTTGCCATGTGCAACGACATGAATGGACCTGGAGGATGTTATGCTAAGTTAAATGAGTCAGACAGAGAAAGACAAATACTATCTGATTTCACTTATATGCAGAATCTAAAACACAAACAAACAAATGAACAAAAAACTAGAAACAGACCCATAAATACAAAGAACAAGTTGGTAGTTGCCATGATGTGGGGAGGGGAAACGATGGGTAAAATGGGTGAAGAGGAGTGGGAGGTACTGCCTTTCAAGTATGGAATGAGCAAGTCAAGGGAATGAGAGGTACAGCACAGGGAAAACAGTCTCTCTCTATATAGTCTCTCTCTCTCTCTCTCTCTCTCTCTCTCTCTATATATATATATATATATATATATGAAAAAATGAAAGATGTACAAATAAACATATATATATGAATAGATTTATTTATTGAATAGCAAAATTAAAATAAATAAATAGATTTATTTATTCAATTTATATATATATATAAAATCAATGTTATTCGTAATAAAAATTAGGAAGTGGGTAGGGGAAAGGTGACAAGACTAAGGCATGCTACTTTTTTTATAGAGAAAAGCTAAATAGACTAAACCAATATTTTTCAAATTGTTCTCTGACTCTAATCCACAGTATCACATGCATTTTTCATTACTCTCCAGCACAAACGTATGTCCAACATCTTGATGTACATATACATTTGAGTGTAAAATAAAATGAGTTCTTAAGGTAGGCCATAGCTAAAAAGATTGAAACACATTGCACTAAATTGGTTTTATGTCCCACTATTATGCTGTGATGCACATTTTAAAGAACATTTAAAGAACATTTTAAATTTGACCTTGTGTTTTCTTAATTTTGATAATTAAAGATATGTTGGTTCTAGTGTTACTTTACAAACACATCTTTGAAGTACAATTTTTTATAAAGATGTGTAGGATATATTTCAGTAAAAGAAATGAATCAACAAAGAAGCATAAATGGAAAGCATAAATCAAAATGTAAACCTCAAATAAAACACATTTGTTCAAAATAGATTAGAACAGGTTAAATGCCCAAACGATAAGAGAAATAATCTGAAACCAGGTTCAAATGATCTAATCATGCGCTGCTAACTGCAATAACAAAAATCAACAAAAGTTTGTGATTTTAAGGTCCAGTAAAGATGTATTAGGGGAAAAAAGAAAAAAAAATGTAGTCTAATATATAAAAAATCAGCCCTGGTAGGATTCCAGAGAAAAACTCACTTTAAAAGACAAGGGACATGTCATATAACAAAGAGTGCAATTCAGGGGTGCGTGATCCCAGGATCCTGGGATAGATCCCAGGTCTGGCTCCCATCTCAGCAGGGAGTCTGGTCCTCCCTCTCCTTCTGCCTGCTGCTCCACCTGCTTGTGCTCTCTCTCCCAGTCAATAAATAAATAAAATCTTTTATAAAAAGTTCAATTCGAATTAGAAAAAAATTTTATACCATATAAGTGTATAATAAATAAATATAATAAATTTTGATGCCATTAATAAGGTTTTATTATTTTTATATATCATTTATATAAGAAGCTTTTATAAATCCTATTGTATTAGTTATCTGTTGCTAATTATTCCAAACTGAACTGCTTAAACAATAAGTCTTTATAATGTCACAGTTTCTTTTTTATTTTTTTAGGGTTTTATTTTATTTTATTTTTTTATTTGAGAGAGAGAGAGAGAGCAGGAAAGACAGCATGTGGGAGCAGGGAGGGCGGGAGGAGTGGAGGGACAGGGAGAAGCCGGCTCCATGCCAAGCAGGGAGACCGATGAGGGGCTCGATCATAGGACCCTGGGATCATGACCTGAGCTGAAGGCAGACACTTAACCAAATAAGCCACCCAGGCGCCCCAATGTCACTGTTTCTGTGGGTCAGGAATTAGCCAGATGATTTTGCCCCAAGTTCTCTCCTGAGGTTGCAGTCAAAATGTTGGTAGAAGCTGTTATCATTTGGAGCCTTCCCTGGGACTGAGGATTGATTTCCAAGATGGCTCATTCACATGACTTTTTTTTTTTTTTTTAAGATTTTATTTATTTATTTGACAGAGGGAGAGAGAGAGTGCACACAAGCAGAGGCAGCAGCTGGCAGAGGGAGAGGGAAAAATCAGGCCCCCCATGGAGCAGGGAGCCCGATGGGGGCTTGATGCCAGGACCCTGGAATCATGACCTGAACCGAAGGCAGATGCTTAACCAACTAAGCCACCCAGAAGCCCCCATTCACATGACTATTGACTGAAGGCCTCAGTGCCTTACCCTGTGAGACTTTCTGCAGGACTGCTTAAGTGTTCTTAGAACATGACAGCTGGCTTCCCCTAAAGAGAGTGATCTTAAAAAGAAGGAAAGGCATAAAACTGTGCTTTATGACCTAGCCTTGGAGATCATATACAATCACTTTTGCTACATTCTATCAATCACACAGAGAAAATCCTGTAACAATGTCAAAGGAGACCATGTAAAGGCATGAAATTTAGAAGCAGAGCTCATCTTAGAGGCTGGATACCCTTCACACCCCCCCCCCCCAAAAAAAAAAAAACCCAAATGCACAAAGGCTGTAAAGTTTCAAATCATAAAGTAAAACACACAATTAAACATGAAAAAAATCACAAATAATTTTTTTTTAAGAGATAGAGGTAAGGGGGAGCGGCAGGGAGAGAGCGAGAATCTTAAGCAGGCTCCATGCCCAGTGCAATGCCATGGCTCATACTGACCATCCTGAGACTATGAACTGAGCCAAAACCAAGAGCCAGGCACTTAACCAACTGAGTCACCCAGGTGCCCCAAACTCACTAATAACTTTTAAAAGCAAATATTTTAAATAATATCTCTCAGACTGTCAAAAAAATTATAAGTCTAAAAAACCAAGTGTTGGTGAGGTTTAGGAGTAACAACTCTTAAATTGCTTGTAAAAAATATAAGTGATTTCAGCCACATGAGAATTCAGAATTATCTACGAAAGATAAATTTCTTTCTTTTTTTTTTAAAAAGATTTTATTTATTTATTCATGGGAGACACAGAGGCAGAGACACAGGCAGAGGGAGAAGCAGGCTCCATGCAGGGAGCCCGATGTGGAACTTGATCCCAGGACTCCAGGATCATGCCCTGAGCCAAAGGCAGGAGCCAAACTGTTGAGCCACCCAGGGATCCCCCGAAAGTTAAATTTCTGAGTATCCTCAGATCTATCAAAACACCAGAATTCATTCAATTCTTCTCTTTGTTCCATAGAACTTCTTGCTCTACCCTAGAGAACTTCTTGCACCTGAGGATGTTTCCAAGAATATTTTTTGCTACATAATTTGTAATAGCAGGAAAAAAAAACCCCTAGAAATAAGATAAGTGATATTTATCTTTGTGTACTGAATTGTGATTGACTTCTAAATTTTCTTTTTATAGCTCCTTATTTCCCAAATTTACTATAATGGAGTCGTATTAGAAACAAAAATGCAATGGCTAA
This sequence comes from Canis lupus dingo, assembly GCF_003254725.2. NCBI lineage: Eukaryota > Metazoa > Chordata > Mammalia > Carnivora > Canidae > Canis > Canis lupus. Next base: position 8,825,019 of record NC_064263.1, on the reverse strand, counting down.
TACAATCACGGTCTAGAAATAATGTAAGTAAAAGGAAGACAGAGTTAAAAATGTGGGTTTGATATAAATACTTTCTGGTACAATACAGAATATATAATCCCTTAGCTTTCTGATCACATGTCGAAATGTAAGAAAAAAGATCCAAGTTTAAATCCAACTTAATAGTGCTTGGGTGGCTACAGTGACCTTGCTTAAGTGTCAGCTCTGCAGATTAAAAGGGCAAAACTGAAATGCAGTTTTGCGATGACCCTGGACCTAATAATGAGGTTGACACTAAATAATGAAACCTTTCCCAGAAGATATAACATTTCCAAACCCTGCATTTCTCAGGAGCTACTTTGACTCAGACTTCCTGGAATCTCGAATACATACAGCTATTAGGCCAAAAATAATTTTCAAACACCTCAATGGCTTATAAAGTGTGGTACCTTAAGGCATCATACATCTGTTGCTGCAGTTATGAACTGGCTGGATGGGATACAGAGAGGTGGATAAAGTGTTTTCAGTATTCTACTTCCCTTCTCAGTACCTTCATTTCCTGAGCTTTCAGCCGGAACTCTCTGCCCAGTCCCACTTTTCCGTGTCAGGACTTACCCAGTACAGTCTTCCTGCTCTGACCGGCTCTGGCCTGGACACCCCTGATGCTTCTGGCATAGACTCAGTGATGCAAAGGCTCACATCAGGCCTTGAGTGTTGCTTAGAGTTAACGCATGTCCAGCTCCATCCTTCTTTGGTTGCTGCAGGCCACTTTCAGGATAGGAAATGCTTCTCCTTTTTGAGGGATGATGAACCCTCTACTACTTCATGAGTTTCCACTTTCCTGCAATTTCCCTATGGATGTAAACCCTTGTTTTTGATACATGCTTCAAAATACATCAGCTTAGAGTCTAACAGTGGATATAATCAAGCCCGCAATTACTGTACATTGGGATGATCATTCAGCAAAACAGCTAACACTTCCAGAACACATGTTCCAGGCACTGTAATAAGAGCTTAATATATATATTATATATATATATATATAATATATATATAAAGTAATAACATATATATGTTTTATATATATATAAAGTCATAACATATATATGTTTTATATATATATATATATATATATATATATAGTGACTCTATGGTGACTATCCCAACCATCCCATTTGGGATGTTATGACATATATACATATATATATATATATATATATATATATATATATATATATTCAGTTAAGCTATATAAAAATTCAGCATTTTGTAGATGGGAAAATTGAGGCATAGAAATATCTTGAGTCTTTGCTCTTACATAGTACTTGATATTGCTATGAGCTCTGTGGAAGCACAGAGGATGTACATTAATTCATTTTTGGATTTCCTTCAGAAGCTCTAAGAAGACAATACAAGCAACAGAATTTGAACAGCATCTCTTACTCCATGAAACACCAGGGTTCATTCAGCTTTTCTGACTCGTTGGACAGAGATCCCTCCCGTCTCACTCACAGCTACCACACCCAGAGATGCACTCTCAAAGAAAATAATCTTCCCTTAGACAAAAAGGCTGTCCTTATAGCACAAAGGTGGATGACCTGCTGGCCCTCCAAATTAGTCCTCATTGTCCATTTATAGAAAAATGGGGGAGGCAGACTTTGAATAGAAAGATATCCTGGGGATGCCTGGGTGGCTCCGTGGTTGAGCGTCTGCCTTTGGCTCAGGGTGTGATCCCGGGATCCAGGATCGAGTCCCACATCGGGTTCCCTGCATGGAGCCTGCTTCTCCCTCTGCCTGTGTCTCTGCCTTTCTCTCTCTGTGTGTCTCTCATGAATAAATAAATAAAATCTTAAAAAAAAAAGATATCCTACATGATGACAGTTCAAATACCTCACTCTCAACCAATGCTTTCAGTGTGGGACATAGCTCTCTCTCCATCTTGAACATTTGAGAGTAACAGCAATAACACAGCATCAACAATAACATCAATAATTATATTCCTCAGTTACTGAGCACTTTCTGTGTGCCACGTACTAAGCACTTTACACCAATGATATCTATAAATCCTCAGAGTAATACAATAAAGAGGCCTTGGTTATTATAACTTTCCAGATGGATACTTTTAAAGAAGAGAAGAACTATTTTGTTTAAAATGACACAGATAGCAAGTGATAGACTTGATCCATAATGAGGCCCATCTCCAAAGCCTGTGCTCAAAACTGTTTCATATACTCCCTCCCTTCTATCCTTCTACTGACTCTGGCACTCCTTTTAGAGAACACTATAAGTGATTGGGGGCCATCAGCTTCCCACTCCAAATAAGCCTATCATTCTTGCACACATGAGTCCTTTGAGCTCTCTGGCACCAATTCTGATAAACTAAATCCCAAAGAAAGACACATATTTACTTTCTGTAAATTGGCTCCCAAGTACTACCCTAATAGATGGTCATACTGGTTTCACAGGGTTTTTTTTGTGGCTTTTCTCAAAGAGTTTTCCCAATTTTCCAGAACTAACAAATTGCTCAAACAACTAAATAAATGACTTTGAGAAAAGGAGCTAATATATCATCAAACATTGCTAAGAAACATGAATAGTGCTGGACTTCTATCAACGAATGTCCAGAGCTCTCAGCATCCATTCACTTACTCTGATGCCACTCTTGGTCTTCAGGGCCATGTTCCAGGAATACTAACACATCCCCACTCACTTCAGATAGTGGGCTGTTTCTCTCTGCCATAAGATTTTCATACTATCCCCTCTATTAGAAGTGCCCTTCTCCCTTTATAGACATTTTCTGTCTGAATCAACCCATTTTTAAGGCCCAGTTTAAATTCATCCTTCTCTATGGTGATTATCCCAACCATCCTATTTGGGATACAACTGCTTTCTATTTCACACAACCATTGCATTTTCTGCTTCTTTATTACCCCTGTCACACTGTGGTATGTAGACTGGTTTAGAGTTATTTATTCATATGCTTATCTCTTTTACTGGATATTAATCTCCTTATATAAATTTCCAGGTATGTGTGTGTGTGTGTGTGTGTGTGTGTGATTTTATCCCAGAACTTTCCTGTTCACAATTTCTAGACCATAGCAGAGACTTAAAATAGATGTGCTAAGCAAGCAGAGAGTGAATGAATGAATGAAATTTTCTCTCTAGTGACCCTTATTAAGATTAAGAGTGTAAATCTTACCTAAGGAATTGGCTAAAAGGCCAAAATTTCATCTCAACTACATATTTAAAAAAATACAGAGAGAGAGAGAGAGGTATGAATATAAATGCATACATATGCTTTCTAGTCAGATAATAATAATAATAATAATAATAATAATTAATACATAATGAATAGCATATGCCAGACACTGTTCTAAATGCTTTACCTATGTTAACCTATTTAAACCTTACAAAGCCCTAACAGATAAATACTATTATGACGTACACTGTAAAGATAAGAAAAAAATTAGGTGCAAAGAGGTTAGTAATTTGTTCAAGATCTCAAAGCTGGAAAATGGTGAGTTGAAGCCTGCATTCTGTACTCCTCCAAGCTTACTGCCATTGTCCATCCATAGAAGACTGAATGTATGAGCATTTAGTTATTGGGCTGATGAATTGGAGAGAAACACCATTTATGTTACATTTGATTTCTCATACTTGTCACAGTAGAACTGCTTGAGGCCATTGGCTCTCTTACTAATTTTTGTCATCCACCATGATTCAAAATAAAATACTATAAAAACTCATTATAAAAATTGAAGAGAGAAAAATCCCATCAGAGTTGATAAGGAAGATACCTTAGTATACCTCTAGGTAAAAGACTTGTGGACAAGCTGTAGACCCTCTCATGTACGATTCAGCATCAACAGAGCATGGGTGAACTGACTCAACTGATAAGGATATTTGTTTAAAAGTAGCAATTCTTTTTTTCCAGGTTGAAAGGAATTTTTTAAAAATTATCGCTTTTTGGATCTTTTAGGAACTATTGCTTTTCAGGCCAGGAAAACCTTATTATTTAGGTCATGACCTCAGCTACCCAAAGAGAATTAGAAACTTTTACCTAAGTGTTAAATTTAGAATCAAAGAATTATGAAAGTCTACCTCCATCAGTACTTATGAAAAGTGTTTTTCCCCCTGAATTTTTCTTTGAGCCTCTCTTTATATTATCACACACATTAGCCCTCAGACTCCCATTTAGCATTTTGAGTTAAGGGACATTCTGCTTCAAAAACATTCTGAATACACTACACAAGATAGGTTCTCACTTTTCCTAAATGTGTTAGCCCATCTCAAAGATGACCTCCAATGAGCTCTGCCTCATAGCATTCTCACTCTTATGTAACCCTCTTCCTCCACTTTGAGTGGGGATGACTGGATATCATGGAAATGGTGGAGTGTGACTTTCAAAACCAGGTCATAAAAGACATTGTGGGCTAACATCTCATTCTCTTCTGGATCACTTGCTTTGGAAGAAGCCAGTTGCCATGTTGTAAGGATACTCGAGCTGCCCTATGGGGAGGTCTATGTGGCAAAGAATTAAGGCCTTCTGCCTATACACAGCAAAGAACTAAGGCCTCATGCCAACAGCCAACAAAGAACTAAGGCTTCATGCCAACAGCCAGCAAAGAACTAAGGCCTCATGCCAATAGCCATGTGAGTGAGCCACCTTGGAATTGGATTTTCTAGCCCAGTCAAGTCTTCAGACTTCTGCAACCCTGTCCAACATCATAACTTCAACCTCATTAGTGACCCAAGCCAGAACCACCCAGGCAAGCTATTCCTGAATTTTTGCTCTAAATGTTTATTGTTTTAAGCCATTAAATTTTGAGATAATTTGTTATACAGCAATAGGTAACCAAAATACAATTTTAGAATTGATGACTGATCTTGCCAGTGCCTTTTTTATGCATTATTACATTTTATCCTCTCAAGAAGTCTTAGAAGTATTATTATAGCAAATTAAGGCTAAAAGTAATTGCATAGCTATGAAGTGCCTGAATTGGCCTTGAACCCAGGTCTGTCTGCTTCCAAAGTCCAGTTTCTTAACCATTATAGTGAATCATCCAATGCCCTCTTTTTGTTAAATGACCAAAGTAACTGCCAAAACAGATGCCATCAGTCCAGCTATTGGTCTACAAGGGTCTCTCATACCAGGAAATCTAAACTTTTAGGCAGAGTGTTCAGTGCTTCAAAAGATTGCCTATGGTTTTTACTAGCTTATTAACTACTGTGAAAAAAATAAGTACTTAATACAGCCAACATAAAATTCATATGTTCTGTATTAGGTGCTGGGTTACTCAATAACCTTCTCTCTCCATAGTCACTATGGGACTGTTATCCGAGGAAGTCATTATTCCAATACCACACATTAAATTAGAGTAGACTTATGAGTTTAGATTTGGATGCCAATAGGAGGGTTCTTTTTATCACCACAGTTTTTTCTTGTTTAAGCCAAAAGCAACACCAACTGGTAATCATCATAAGCAATATAAGATCATCTAAGTGAGAGAGAATTATCTAGCAAGTTAGTGAGACTTCCAGAAAGAATAATTTCTAGGTTTTGCATTCTTAGCTCAGTACCATTTTTCTACAGACTTGAGAAGTCCAGAAAGAGCTGACTAACAGAGGAGCAACTTGTCAATAACATGTGAGAGGAAATAAATATGGCTTTAAAATACTAATGATGACGGGGCACTGGGTAGCTCAGTTGGTGAAGCTTCTGCCTTCAGCTCAAGTCATGATCTTGGGGTCCTGGTATCAAGACCCAGGTGGGGCTCCCTGCTGAGCAGGGAGCCTACTTCCCTCTTTCCTGTCCTTCTTTCTCATACTCTCTCTCAAAAAAATAAAGAAAATAAATAAATAAAATACTAATGATGATGAATAACCTTATCTATCCCTTTAAAGTTTATAAAATCTCTTTACATATATTTGCTTTCAGGACATTTACTATTATATAAGGGATTATGACAATGTCAGAGATGATATAAATGTCAACTATTACTACAACTCTGTTTTACAGAGGAAACTGAGGCTCAAGAAAATCAAGTAAGTCACTTTCAGTGATGAAGCTAGTCATAGAATCAGGAACTCAAATCTGAGGCTTGATTTCATACCCAATGCTCTTGCAGAGCCTACGTATGTGTCAACCATCTTGGTACATGTCACTCAGGTAGCACGCTGCCTTGTCAACAGTAGACTCTCAACATATTTTAGTGCTACTTAAAATGGGATGCAGCTCATATTGCAAGTGGAGGAGGAAGGAGAAATGGGTTTTCACGGAGCAGTCCTACTGCATGCTTTATTTCCCTTCTTCCTTCTATGAATTTTGAACAAGCAAACAAAAGATTAAAACATAAACTGTCATGAAACTAGATTCCAGAATGATGCCCCAAATACAGACACATTTTCTCACCTGCTTTGTTTCATTTTCCTAGTTATAGAAGGTGTGACTGCTTCGTGGAGAATATTATGCATAATTAATGGATCATGTATTATAGGCATAAGGATCATCTTGATACTCCTTCCTGCACATTTCATTTGAATAGTCAGAGTGAAAGGTGGACTATGGCAGCATTGGTATTCCTGGCTGGGCCATTCCTTTCTGACCACTCTCATTTCAGTGCAGCACAGTTTAGGTAATAAACAGCCCACAAAATCAGTTGCTTTCACTCAATTCAGCTATATCTGAGTCCATTAATTAAAGCCAGATTCCGAGATAATCTCCTGATACTTATGTCAGGACTAGGTCCAATTCTATTTTAAGATGTAGACTGGAATTTAAATGAAGGTGTGGGTCCCTTCTTTTTCTCTCCTCCTTCCTCTTCTCCATTCACCCCCTCACCTCTCTTCCCCTCCCTCCCCTTCTACCAGAAGTAACACAGACATTGTTTAATGCATCATTGCTAATAGTAAAACCATATCATTCAGGGTGCTTGTTCTGGGCTTTTCCTGTCAATTTGTTTACATGAGTAAAGGCTTTTTAAAGAGCTAATAAATGCTTTACCTGCATTTTCTCATAGAAAAGTAACATCTGAACCTAAATAGAGACAGTCTCATGAGGGCGTGTGTGTGTGTGTGTGTGTGTGTGTGTGTGTGTTCCTTTGCGACTGCACCAAAGTGTGCATCCATTTTGTCAATAAGGTTACTTACAGAGTGTGCTGCTGTTTGTCTTTTCGTTCTTTGTTACTTTAGAAGGTAATATTTTAATACATACCTTTTCTTAAAAAGAGGGAAAACACACTGTGAGAGAGACCTTGGATTAACATTACTTTGTGTGGATGGAAACACATGCTGATTTAAAAAAAAAAAAGCACATTTCCATGAAAATATGTCTAAAAGCTGGTCTGAATTGTTCAGCATCAGTATTATTTCTTACTGATTGACATACTTTTCTTTTCTTTACTTCCTTCCTTCCTTTTCTTTCTTTCTGTGTTTCATGAAGTTACCTTATTCTCACTGAAACCAAATTGTGATTTTTCTCCAAGGGTATTAGGTTTTTAGAACTATGTGTTCAAACTATTAATATCCAAAGAACTCATGGTGAACTCCACAACAGGCGGTTCTGATATAAATTGTACTCTCCATGTAAAAATATAGTCTTCAGCTATTAAGTACAACGGATGTGGTTTCCTAGTGCATGTTTAAAATGATTTAAATGCTTCATAATATATGACTAAATGTAAATGAATACACTTAATATACTGCAAGCACATTCATTAATTAGAGTAACCTTTAAACTTCTATTGTTAACTAGAATCCCATTTTGAAATTTGGACTGAATTTTCCATGGCTTATTATAGTCATTGTAGCCTATCACTGAGATGTGATATGCTGGAATTCCATAAGCACATACAAATTGTACAGCCCTAATTTTCTCAAAGAAGGCCAGCCTCCCTTAGTATTTTCATATATTATTATGCAGCCATTGTGAAAGTGTAGAATTATGCTGAATTTGACAAATGGTTACTTTTTAACTATAGAACTAAAACAAGACTCTACCAAATGTGTTCAAACAAAATGTGTTTGTAGACACTAGCCTACATGATAGGCTACCCTGATGGTAAAGAAAGTCAGATTCTTACCATCAAAGTTAATGGCATTTGTACCTGCAGTCAAATGATGTTATGCCAATGGAATATTCCCCCATATTATTTTTCTGTGTGTCAACAAATGGGCATTTGAAGAGATTCTTACAGAATTAGAATTGATAATGAACAATAAGTAGAGAATGGGACCAGAACTCATCACAACAAGTTCACTCCTCAATTCCCATTACCTATTTTATCCACCTCCCCACTCACCTCCCTTCTGGTAATCATCAATTTATTCTCTATAGAGAGTCTGTTTCTTGGTTTCTCTCTCTCTCTCTCTCTCTTTTCCTTTGCTCATTGTTTTTGTTGTTTCTTAAATTCCATATATCAGTGAAATCATATGGTATTTGTCTTTCTCTTACTGACTTATTTCACTTAGCATTATATTCTTTACCTCCATCAATGTCATTGCAAATGACAAGATTTGATTCCTTTTTATGGCTGAACACACCATTGTATATACTACATCTTGTTTATAACACTGTATGTTAACTATACTGGAATTAAAATTAAAAATTGAATATACAGAAACTTTAAAAAATAAAATGTAAATCATGATACTTCCCTGAGTGAAATATTGTGAGAAATAAATCAAAACTGTGAGAATTTGGGATGCCTGGGTAGCTCAGCAGTTGAGCATCTGCCTTCGACTCAGGATGTGATCCTGGGATCTGGGATCAAGTCCCACATCAGGCTCCTGCAGAGAGTCTGCTTCTCCTTCTGCCTGAGTCTCTGCCTCTTTCTCTCTCTGTCTCTCATGAATAAATAAATAAAATCTTTTGCAAAAAGATTTTTTAAAAAACTGTGAGAATGTAATGAAATCAAATGATCTATGTTAAGCACTGTACCAGTTATTTAGGACTTTGAAAGAATATTGCAAAAGATTAAGGATCATTCATTTGTAATACTTTACTTGATTGACTTGAAATCAATACAATAATTTTATAAAAACTTTCTTTTTAAATCTTTGCATCATGTTTTTAGAAAGAGTAAAACAGCTTTATAACTTTAATAAACGGAGTATCACTTAAACTCAGTTTAAGTGTGGAGATTTTACTTCATTAGTTACTAGGCGTCTGGGATTTAGAGTTAGCCAGATCTGGTTCACACTTGAACTCTACACACAAGGTAGAATACCTGGAGCAGGCTGCTGATTCTTCCTAACCCTTCAGGTCTTCATTAGGTAGATGGGGATACAACAAACTTCAGAGGGCTATTATGAGGCTTAACTGAAGTGTGGTATGCAAAGGCTTTACACAGAGTTCTTGGCACATAGTAAAGTACAAAATAATAAAAATTATTATAATGGCAGTGAGTCTACTTACCAATATACAAGTGGTTCAGTCATCAACAAATATTTAAATATGCCCATTTTAATTTCATAAATAACATCACTTCAAGTATCACACGATCTGCCACAGAACTCTGAAAAGGTCATATTTAACTCATGAAGAAGTTATCCAAAATATAAAACTAAGAGATGTCTTTCTTAGTGTAGTATATCACACACAAATGTGTGCATACACACACACACACACACACACTCTTGCAAATAGTAATTCCCAATTTCCTGTAAATGCACAGCTATCCCCAAAAGAAAATCTTAAGAGACTACAATCAGGTCTTCATGAAGGGGCTAAAAAATGTAGATTCTACTAGGCTAATTCATGTTTTTTACCTGCTAAAAATACAACTCAGCTGACATGGCCCAACCGGGAGTGATTTCTCCTCCACCCTAAAGCTCCCTCAGAAATTACGGTAGTTTTAGGTTATTTTCTATTGTCCTTAAACATAATAGTGTTCAGAGTCAGCTCTGACTTTTAATTTTAGTCACTAGCTTGATGTGTGACTTGGGCTAGTTATTTAAACCATCAGAGCCTTTGTTTTCTTATTCAGAAAATGGTCATAATAGTTCAAGGATTTTGTGAGAGTTAAAAAGAAATTCATTTAAAAATATTTCACTGTTCTACACACAGTGAATTATAGTCTCTTTTCTTTAATTAATAGCAATTGCTTTGAGGTGTGTTGAGTTGACCAAGCTAACCTATGTTCCCCAAATCCCCCCTTCTAGTATGTTTCTAGATAGAGTGAGCTACAAGAGAAATTTTTTCAGAAGAGTCAAAGAATGGAAAGTAGCATACATACATCTTCTTCCGATTATTTAATCAGAACTCTAGAACTCTAGGTCTGCTGTGAAAATGTTTTACTGATGTAATTAAAGTCTCTAATCATTTGACTTTAAAGTAGATTATCTTGGTGGGCCTCAATCAGTTGGAAGCCCTTTAAAAGACTGCTTCGCTTTCTGAGAGAGAGCAATAGACACTCCTGTGGATAACAAACTCCAGCTTGTGTTCATGAACCTCAAGTCTATTCATAATCTTCCCTTCCTGACTGCCCTATGGATTTCAAATTTCTCCCAAATTAGTTGCATAATATGAATTAGATGACAGATAAATAGATAGATGATAGATAGATAGATAGATAGATAGATAGATAGATAGATTTACTATATATCTATATACAAAGAGTGATAAGTTGTGTGTGTATGTTTGTGTACAATACTGGTTTTGAACTCTGACCGATACAATACCCAACTTGATGACTATCTTTTTCATTTTATTTGGGTATCATTATTGTTCTGGTACACAGGTGCAATGATGAATAGAAGAAAGGAAAATAGATTTAGATTCAAAATAGAAGAATGTCTCAAGCCAATGCCTTAGCAGTATGCAAATGTCCCAATGTCTTCACAGTATGTAAACATAGGCAGTAATTTAATCTCACATGTGCAAATGTGAGTGAAATTGTCACCACATTGTCTACTGCATAATAAAGGCTCAACAAATGTTATCCCTTTCCTTTTCTCCCTTCAGCTCATAAGATTTAAGAGGAATAAAACAAACTATGGCATACATTTTATTTTATTAATTTGAGGAATACCTATTTAGAGCTTACTATGTGCCAAGCACTGATAAGTAATTTACAAACATTAACTCCTTTAATCTAGCTATCAATCCTGTGGCGTAGGTATTGTAATCATTTTTTAGATGAAGAAACCTTACCAGGGAGGTTAGGTAACTTGCTTGAGGTTAAGCAGGTGGTAGATTAAAATCCAGGAGGTCTGGCTTCAAAGACGATATGTTTGGCATAATATGCTATACTATGTATGTGAAAACAATGTGAAAATTTTAGAAGTATAAATACAATATAAACATAAAATATTACTGTATTAGTTTGCTTGGGATGCTATAATAAAATACCACAGACTAGGTGGCCTAAACAACAGAAATTTATTTTATCATGGTTTTGGAAGCTAGAAACCCAGATTCAAGGTATCTGAAAGTATAATTTTTCCTGAGGCCTCTCTCCTTAGCTTGTAGACGGCCAGCTTCTCACTGTGTCCTCACATGGTCTTTCCTCTTTGCCTGTATACCCCTGGTGTCTCTCTTCATTTCCAAAGTTTCCCTTCTTATAAGGACCCCAGTTAGGTTGGATTACGGCCCATACTAACAACCTCATTTTAAGTTAATTATCTCTTTAGAGGCTTCATCTCCAAATACAGTCACATTCTGAAGCACTGGCAGTTAAGGCTTCCACATATGAATTTGGGGGGGAACATAATTCAGCCCATAACAATAGCTGTTGCTGGTATATTATTACTGCTCTAATAATAACCTGCCTATATTAGGTATTCACTAGCTGTACAGTGAGAGATTGAGCAAATGAATAAATAAATGTGGAATAGCTCTTCCTGAGCAGTGCAAGGGCCTCTGATCATTCCTCTATGATTTGAATTCTGGAAAATTGTAGATCATTTTGTTATTTCCTACCTAATAAATATCATATCTTTTTTAGGGAGAATTTAAGAAACTGAAGAACTGGTTATTTATTTATTTGACTTTAAATTCTGCTGCCATTTCCAGCCAAAGTGCTTTTTAACCCAATGAAAATGTGGTCTACAGAAACCTAAAAGTTTTAAAGTTGCCATAAGAGAAATCAGTGTCTTGAGGACCTTGAGAAATGTCCTCATAAGAAAGAGAGAAGTAAAACCTCTCTCTGTGTACACCAGTTAGGGTATTCAGTGTGCCACTAGAAGTGTCGAAGGCTTTAAAGAATGAATCTCTGGCAGCAAGTTCTTGCTTTCCATGGGCTGCTGGGTGGGCCAGAGGTACATGCCTTTCTAGGGTGTGTAATCAGTTTTCAATTTCAAAGTTTGTTCTTGGGGCGCCTGAGTGGCTCAGTCGGCTGAGTGTCCAACTCTTGATTTGGGCTCAGGTCACATTCTCAGGTTGTGGGATGATGACTCCTGTGTCAGCTCTGAGCTCAGAGTAGAGTCAGCTTGGGATTCTCCCTCTCCCTTTCCCTCACACTGCTCACATGCACGTGCATGCATGTGCACTCTCTTTAAATAAATACAACCCTTTAAAAAAAGAGAGAGAAGTAAGGCAAAGGACAAAAGAAGATAATACCCAGAAGGTTTTTCAAAATGTGTCTGAAGCTGGAACAGTGATAGGGGATAGGCAAGGTAGTTTGTAATATCAATAACTAGAAGACTGTATTATTAGTAACTATTCTAAAGAAAGGAGACTGTCCTTTACCTTGGCAATTCCAAGCTTCATAGCAAAGGTTGGAACTGGCTAAGTCAGCAAATGTTCCTCTGTTTTGTAGATATAAGGTGTTTTCTCCAATATTCTAAGAATTGTTTTGCTCAACATAGCAAGAGAAACTCTGAAATGTTATATAAGGGCCTACATGGCGAAGGAAAATGAGAGAAGCTTCCATTTATTGAGCACCTGCTATGTGGTCATTGAAATAGCTAATATTTACTGCACGTTTATATTATCCAGTTACTCTGTTTTTCACAGATTTGCTCATTTATCATCACAAGAAGCTTATAAGGTAGATGCTACTATAATTCTCATATTATGGATGAGGAAAGGAATTTAGAGAAGTAAAATATCTTGACCAGAATATAAAGAGGATTTGGATCCATGGAACGTAATTCTAGAATGCCTGTGCTTAAAGATCTTAAGACAAATGTCACCATTATCTTGCTTGATTATCCCACAATACTCTAAACAACAGACACTGCCATCATACCAATGAAGAAACCAAACTCAAGGAAGGCTGGATAATAATTTGCCTTAGGTCACACAGGAAATAAATAACAGAGCTGGAATTCTAGGTATCCATAACCCCAAACTCCATTTCCAAGCATACCTTTCTCTGTGGTTCTCTCAGGATGATAGAGAAAAATAACAGCAACATTAAAGCATCATTTCATTCTCTGGCTAAGAAAGCACTGAATCCTAAATAAACGGATATTTCTGACTAGAATATTTATAAAGGTTAATGAGAAACAAAATGAGCTGAAAACGAGTAGGGAAATAGTCCCAGCTGCAAATACCAAACTTATACATATCTAACTATATAAGAAAATATTCCAAGCTGAAAGTCAAATTTTTTCATCAAATGCAGATGAATCTGCTAAGCAACACTTTTACCATTTTATATCTATATTTTGAGGTTAACTGAATGTTAGCAACATAACTCTACCTAATCAAATGTTGTTAGGTTATGATGTAGGTGCTCAAAAGGGGAACTGAAGACTCAACTCCTACACTGAGGAAGTTCTCACAAAATCAGGGAAGATAATCTGTAGTTTCTTCATCTTCCCCCTTTAAAATTATAAGGGTGTTTTATTTTTTTATCAGAAGGGAGGGAAAAAAGGGAAAAAAAAGGAATGGAGTCACTTGTACCTTTTTTTAAATGGAAGTAGGCTTTTGGAAAGTTGACAGCATGCATCTGATAGAGGTCTCCTCTTCACTATGTCTACTGTGTACTCATGATTCACAAGCAAAGGCCCTGGTGGCACCTGTGAGCATCAGGTTGGGTAGCCTTGATGATCACAGTGTTTACAAATCTCCAAGTTTGGGGAGGGACCATAGTGACATAACAGCATTCATCCAAAGTGAATAGAGAATCCAGGGCAAATTCCCTTGGCCCATGAGAAATCTCTCAACAGGTTCCAGATCACTCCCTATCTGCCATGGTTGCTGGGTTGCATCCTGCTTTCTTTTATGAAGCCAGTTCTCTCTTATACTGGCAAGGAAAATGAAGATCAGAGGCAGTCGTATAATAACCTGCCCTAAGTCACAGAGCTGGCAACTAATAGGATTCCTTGTCTATCGGGCTAATGGCATCCTCTTTTTTAGCCACATCTGCCCTAATTTATAATAGTTCCCTACTTACCAGACTGGAGAGATTTCAGTGTCCAAACACCTAAAAACACCAACATCCAATGTTACTATCTTTCTCCCCTTACCTCTCTATGGCACTCATCATCCTGACTTCCCTATTCCTGTTAATGTCACTAACTTTTTTTCATGTCATGCAGGCTCAAAATCAGAGGCAGATGCAATTCCCCTCCTTGTCAAGTCCTACTAATTCTGCTTCCACAATATCTTCAAAAATTGCATGGGAGAGCTGGGTGAGTCAGTGGTTGACAGTCTGCCTTTGGCTCAGGGAGTGATCCCGGGACCTGCAATGGAGTCCTGTATCGGGCTTCCTGTGGGGAGCCTGCTTCTCCCTCTGCCTTGTCTCTACCTCTCTCTGTGTGTCTCTCATGAATAAATAAATAAACAAACAAACAAATAAATAAATCTTAAAAAAAAAAGTTGCTCCATTCTAAACATTCCAGTTGCCCACATTAAGTTTAGGACACCATCATCTACTTGCATTTAAACTATAAAAAGGGCTTCATAATCTCTCCCCTCTCTTCTAGAAATGTTGCATTCTAATTCATCTTTCCTTAAATCTATCATTATACTACATCCAAATTAACACACCATCCTAAACATGTCCTCCCTAACATAACATGCCTTCCTAACGTGTCATCATATCACTCTCTTGATCAAAAACCGTTTATACAAACTTAGTCCAAGTGATTTCTACTTGTGTCTCCCACCCATTTTAGAAGTCATAAATCAAATCTTCCATGAATCTATTCCATGTGATATAAATTGGGTGTGATCCTTTTAAACTCATTAGTTTAGCTTATAACTTTTAAGTGGCACATCTTATTTCTCTTCTTATTTCTCTTAATTTTCTTCTCTCCCACCCTACTATTTGTTATTTGATAGGAAACCACATCACATTTTCTCAGCTTTTATGATACTTAATAGTTTCTTTACCCAATAAGTAATCCATAAATATTTATTTCCACTGGATCCCACTTAATCAAATAGACCAAAATTAAAGTGTCAAGGCCTGCCTAGAGCTAAATCCTTAAATTTAACATATAACACATTATGATGCATCTGCTAACTGCTAGGCCCTGAGTGAGATCCTTAGGAAGAAGAGGAAGTAGGACACATGTATGGGTCCTCCTGTTAGCTGCATCCACTCTTGGGGGAAACAAGTGAGGATAAAACTATTAGACCAGGTAGAAACAATAAGTCACATTCAAGGAAAGAAAACCAAGATGGATCAGAAAAGAAAGACAAACCAATGTCTTGGGAAGTGCAAACTGACATTCTTTAAGCCAACTCCCTGGTGACTGCCTGACTTATGTTTTAGAGAGCGAGAAATATAGAATACCAGACTTCTATCTAATATTTACTTTCGAGGAAGTACACACAGCTTGTATCTTCCCCTACATGTTTCCCTCATGTGCACGGTGTAAAAATGGCTTTCTCACTATCATGTTGGGCAACATGCCTTCATCATGTGGGCTCTAGCTAGGAGAAATCACAGGGGGCAAACCAGTTTTCTAATGCAGGGAATCTCATACTTAACAGGTTAATACAGTAAGAGCTCACGTGAGAGGGATAAGAAAGGAAGCACATTACAAAGGCTACACAGTATTGCAAGTAATTCAAATAGTTGTGTTAAAATGGAAATCACATAAATATTAGATGTGTGCTTTTCCGGGTAAAGGCTCTGCAGACCAAATTGCCAACAGGAATGAATTTTAATGACTAGTTTATAACCTCTGAGATGCTTGAAAATCTAACACAGTTGTAGTTAAAATGTAATACTATTATAGCATCAGTGCAATTAACAATTCTGCAGGGAACACTCCCTGCTGAAATTTTAAGTTTGCCTCACTTTGGGAAACTAAGCTCTTTCTGGTCATTTAAGATAGAATGTGTCTAATTTATTGATCTATAAATGTTACCAAAATATTTGACCCCAAATATTGAATCATATTACTAAACAATTCAGTCTCTCCATGGGATAAATGTAAATATCAACATAAAAACTGACATTTATGCTGGTTTACAGTTTCCTGTTTTTATGAACACAGTCAATTCTTTTTAAATCACTTGGGTCTTGAATGCACAGTTAGGAAAACATTACAGACCCAAAATGCAGGTGCCAATAGAAACGTTAGGTCACGGAATGGCTGCTTTGCAGCCTAAATACAGCTTCATTTTCCATGTTCTAATGTGAAGTCCCTCGGTAGCACCTCCATTAAAAAGTATGGCTTTGGTAATGGTTTGCTTATTAACAGGAGAGCAACTCCTGATATTATATAGACTTGTAAAGAGTTAGTCATGACCACTCTTAGCTTTCACTAAGATCAAAAACCATATCTCATAAACTTGTGGACAATAGGGAGTAAAAAGAAAATGGCATTTAAATCCATACTTCAAAATATTCTTTTTCCTGTTCAGAGAACACAAAATCAATGCTTCATATAAGATCAAAACTAAATTTATCCCTCAGACCCATGGCTGACCATGTACAAAGGAAGCATACAGAATTGTATATATATTCTTGAAATCCCAAATTCCTACCATTCAGGTTATTCTTTAGGTTAAAGTAGCTTGTCTTCAAAAGGTCTCTCTTAAAATAAGGTTTTATTTTCCTTGGTGAGTCACCCATCTATACCTTCCTATTAGCATATTTTAATGCCAATTTTATTCCTCAGGCATATAAAACAGAAGGACTCTAAGAGATTAGCTGCAGAATAAGTGGTCTTATTTCAGAGTAAAAAGGCAGAAAGCAATGGGCTAGAACATAGCATAGGGGCAAATCAAGAAAGCAGTTAAAGATCAGGCTAGAACCATTAAACAGTGTAAGTCCTGAATGTGGGGGATTGCTTAAGGAAAAGTGATTTCCATAGGAATATGGGGTACACAAACAAAATGGACCCATCTGTAATACTGCCCCGAGGCAACCATGCTAAATTCTCCATGAAGCCTTACAAAGCCAAAAGGAATAAAATGTACATGGAATATTAGCTATATAGTATTCTACCAGTAAAAAATGCCCCAATTAAGGTGTTTGGCATTGGTCCTAGAACCTAATATTGGGAAAGGCAATCTGCCATAAGCTGGGTGTACTAAGAAGGCAAAATCTAAACGCTCTTTACTCAAGCATTTCTCAGAGTTGTTTTGCAGTGAGCAACTGTGAAAAATGAAAAAAAAAAAATGTCTCCTTCTGGGATTAAGAGCACACTGTTCACTTTTAGCTACAAAATGGTGAGTTCCCCAAATTTGGTGGTCCTTGGCTGTAATGAAATCTGAATCTATTCACAGCCCATGTGGGCCCTTATCACATTGTCCTGGTGGGACTCAAAGGACAGGGGGAGGGCAGGGAGAACTGCCCACATGCTGATGCTTATGATGCTTGTTGCACCATGGGTAAGAAAAAGTTCTTTGTCTCTTATCCAGCAGCCTTGTGTCTTCTAAGCATCCATGAAAACAAACTAACGAGTAGAGTTAAATCTCAGAGCACACACCTAGGAACTGCTCAACAGAAGTAGTCATTACTACTTCTTGAAGTACACATTTCAGCAACTCCACCAGGAGAAGATCTTCGATATCCCTAGAACTAGGGATATATTCCAAGAGTTGAAACTAAGGATAAAGGTCTTAAATACAATACAATCTTTACACTACAGTACAATTCAATTAAGCCACTGAATTTAAGGATTTTATGACTATTCTGCTATCAGTTTAAAAGAACAAAATCAAGTCTACCTTTACAGTTAGCTTCATGGATAGCCTTATACAATTTGGGACTCTTTATTACTCTAAAATTTTGCTTCCTTTATTAGCATAGATAAGATTTCTTACCATTCTTAGAAATAATAAAAACAGGTACTAATATGCCTCCCATTGTTCTAAGTACTGTATAATTATTAACAATTCAATCCCTACAGCAGCTCTATGAGGTAAGTACTATTACTATTACCCTTATTTTTACAGACAAATAAAATGAGGCACAAAGAGGCTAAATAACTTGCTCTAAGCAGCCAGCTGATAAATAGCAGAGCAAGGATTTGAACTCAGAAAGTCTGTCTCCAAAGACTGCATTTTTTTTTTTAGATTTATTTATTTATTCATTTTAGAGAGAGAGAGACTACAAGAGTGAGAGGAGGAAGGGACTGAGGGAGAGAATCTTCAAGCAGACTACCCTCTGAGCACAAAGCCCAACATGGGACTTGATCTCAGGACCATGAGATTATGATTTGAACCAAAGCCCAGAATCAGATGCTCAACCTACTGAGCCATGCAAGCACCCCCATTATAAGTCTTTCTAGAAAAAAAAATATGGTTAATTATGGGCTGAAAAAAAAGAAAACTAACAGTTTTGAACACCTCTTCTTGCCAGAATTTTTAATTATCTCATATAAACATCTCCTTGCAGGGAAAATATTATCAACATTTTTACAGATAAAGAAACAGTGCCTCAAAGAAGACACACAATTCTGCCAAGATCATAGAAATAGGAAGTTGGAGAAACCAGAATTTGAATTCAGGTTTCACATATTCCAAACTCTGTGTTCTTTCTATTACACAATGGTGCCTTCAAGACACTTAAAGAAAAGGCTATGGATATAAGACACATTTTTCCAAATGAATAATATAATAAGTCCTTTTTGACTTAAACAGAAATGGAAACAGATTGAAACTGCTCAAGTGACAAGATAATCTTGTCACTAAATGCTTCCCATATTAATTGAAGGTTTTTGTTTTTTTTTTAATATGTTAGACTTTGTACAGAGGAATTCCATTCCCTGAGTATTGGCCAATCACATTATTGTTCTTTCATTTTAATGGGCACTTTGTTTTTAACCCCATACTTTAGTATCACATAATTAGCAACGCACTGGATCCTATGACTAACTCTCTGCTAACTATATAAATTATTCTGGTATTTTAGCCTGTCTGGGGCTCACTTAAAATGACAGAATAGTGAGCTTAAGGAGATTCCAAAAGCAATTTAATCTCATCTTTGAGGAAATAAAGGCCCAGAGAGGCAGCTGACTGCCCTAGATTACACAGAGAGGTTAAGGTAATGCTGAGTCCAGACCACTAACAGCTCATCACTGAGATCTCACAAGGCCTCCATTTCTGTACTTCTGAGAATCTGTGAAATTCTTTATCTCCAAAAGTTTACATCCATCACAAAAACCTCAAAATAATATCTTTTGTCCTTAGCATTTTTTTAAGTTTTCCAAATTAAATCAAAATATTTTTTGTAAGTACAGTACAATGAATACTCACATATCCAGTATCTAGAGCCACTAATTGCTAATGTTACATTTGTGCTCACTTGCTTTGGCTTTATGTATTTGCATATGAGTGTGTTTGTGTACGTGTGTGTGTATGTATATGCATACAAACATATTTTTGTCCATGTACAGTCAATTTATGATACATGATGTAAATGTGTTCTATAATGTCACTGCAAACACTAAATTAATGAATACTGAGCCATCATTCTAAGGGGAAATACAGGATTAGGTTCCTGCGAGCCTCTGGTCAAATTTTTATCAACAAATCAATATAGAACTTTGTTTCATTTGTATTTCTGTTTAAAGTCACCTTACTTGATAGTGTTGTAAATTCAGTGACAGTGAACTCAGAGCTAGAAGCACTATAACTCATGCTGAAACAAAGTTCATCTAACATAGGTATTTTCTCCATAAGGAACATCACAGGCTTCTTGCACTCAGGCACACTAGACAGCACTTCAATACTATGCATGGGGGCCATTTTTTTGTATATTTTTTTATTGGAGTTCGATTTGCCAACATATAGTATAACACCCAGTGCTCATCCCATCAAGTGCATGGAGGCCATTTTAAAGTGGACCAACATTAAGCACAAAAAATATTTTTAAAATGTGGCACTAAACGAATGGCAAAAATGACAATTATTTACAAAATAAGAGCTGACATAAGAAGGTGGAGAGACGCCTTGTTGATCTCAGCTGAGCACATGTATTTCAGGAGATACAAATTTTTCATCACTTGGCACATGTCTGCAAATGACCATGAAATCACCATGAATATTGGTCTTAGGGTTACAAATAACTTAACCAGTAGGCAAAATTTCAAGTACGGAGGCTCAGCTATATATATTTAAATTGAACCATTTAAATTAAGTAGCAAACTTCATGACATTTTACCCCAAATTCGTCAAAGCTGGTTAATTTTGAGTAGTGTACCTCTAAAGCAAAAGTGAAAATCAATGCACAAAAATATTTTGGAAATGGAATATCTTGGAAATTTATAAACTGTGGGTTCCCAGACCTCACATTTTGAGGAATCATAACTATCATTTTTGGCCTCTTTGACCCATCTAAGCCATAACATACTGTTCTCAAGTTTGTGACCTGCCTAATAGGTAGGGCCAATTATAGGACACTACCTCAGATATTCCTGGAATGATCAGCAAAACAGTTAAGTATCTCAATTATCTCTATAGTCCTGTAGCAGAGTTATATGCCTCTCTGCCAGTGTCTTTTTTATGTTAATTTTGGATTTCATCCTCTGATATACATGATTTCCCTGAGCCCATCTCCAGTGTCCATGGACCTGACATTCTTCATAATTGCTCTAAAGCTTGCCCCAGTCCACTACTGTGGACTGCAGTGAAGCAGGATGAAACTTTACTCTATACCTCGTCTTGAGCACTGTTTCTATTTATGCTGTATTGCTTATGTGACCACATGTCTCAGAAGCTAGAGCCAAATGCAGG
Organism: Canis lupus dingo; assembly: GCF_003254725.2. Lineage (NCBI taxonomy): Eukaryota > Metazoa > Chordata > Mammalia > Carnivora > Canidae > Canis > Canis lupus. The sequence continues at coordinate 8,803,952 of NC_064263.1, read as the reverse complement.
TATGAAACATCAGCATTAGTCTCTAATCAAGGCTATCCTTTTGTTTAGCAAGGACTATTGATCATCCCAGGCTTCTGTATCCTCTCCCAGGCATCATCATTGAGGAGCAAGGTTGCTGAGGACTGCATGGGAATAGAATGGGGAGATGAAGCATTGATCCTGATCTAGTAAAACATGTATTGCTGAGACAGAAAGGACTTCAGGATTCTATGTTATCTGCATTCATTGTTGATGATAAAAGACTCACGGTTCTTATGTGCCTTGTGCTTGGTTTAGTTGATCTGGAGGAAGCTTCTGAGGGCCACTTACACCATAACTTGAAAATTGTATGTGGCCAAAGACTTTAACAAGGAAAACTTCAAACAAACCAACTAGCTGCTGCCTCCTCTAGCGCCCTTTCTGGAAATTTCTGCATTACACTCTGAGCCCTTACACAGTCTATAGAGTCCTCCAAACAACTGAACTCTCTCCCCTCCAGTATTTCATGCCCCTGTGTTCCCCTCTGTTGGCAGCATCCTTCAGCCTGTGTTGTAATTTTTTGTCCACAAGTCTGTCTCTCGTGCTAGACTGTGAGCCTTTTGTAGCCTAGTAAAGTCTGTACCTTGTTCATCATTTAATCCTCTATGGCTAGCACAGTTCTTAGTACATAAGAGAGCTCAAGGAATATTTGATGCATGAAAGACTGAGTGAATTTGAACTTTCTCTTGCTCTAATTAAAAGCACCATTTGTCCCATTAGAAGCTGTAACCTCTTATTTTATAAATTTGGAATTTTTATAATTAATTCATAAATTTGGTTTTCCTCACATGATTGCATATTTCCCCTAACTTCTTGGTTTTCCTCGGTTCCCCCATTCAGGAAGGAAGCTAGATATTAACTTAAGCCAGCTTATTTTTAATTATCTGCAAAGTGCAACTTTTCCACACTGCCATAATCCCCCTGTAGGGCAGAGAAGCTCCTAATAAGCACAGTCTCTGGGGTGCACAGAAAGATGAAGCAAGGAAATGGCTGCTAATCAACTCACATAACTTCGTTGTTCCTCAGCTGACTTGGAGGAGTGCTGACTTCTCTTGGGAGGTCACATATGTCCTCTCGATCTGCTGAGCATCTGAGTATATGTGTGCCTCTTGGGGGAAGTTGACACAGGTCCTAATGAATCAGTTTGAGTGGGCAAGGTCTGGGACCCATCATTTGACTTCAGCCACACTTCATCTTTCATGAATCACAAGTGAGCTGCAACACACTTATTTTTTTTTTCCAGAGGAATGAAATGCCTTTAACAACATTCTGAACAAATCGGTCTCACCAGGCTCCAAAGTGCTCAAACATTCAGCTCATTTCTCATAATCCATAATTAAGCCCAAGACCTACTTGGAATGATAAAGAATGATATTTGTACATGCTCAGCAACATTAGCATGGGAAGAGTAAACAGGGAAATTGGATACAACAAACTCAGCTTCTCAAGGTGAATAAACATATGGAATGATTTTTCTGGCCAAGTATTTGGAGCCAAGGGCAGTTAAAAAAAAAAAAAAAAACCTCTAGTGACATTTGCCTGGTTTCCAGAAACTTTCAGGTGAGAATTAGATGAACTAAATAAAAATCATGTTAAAAAATAAGTTAATTAGACCCAGCAAATAGCTTCTCTGCCATAGATTTCTCCATATATATTTTCACAGGATGAGATTCAATAAATAACTGATGATAGTCATCATCCACTTGAACTAATATTTATTTGGTGACCTCCAAGTGCCAGGTGCTATACAAGGAAACTGTATAAATGCCATCTTATGTGATTCATACAACTCTACAAAGTGTTATTATTAATTCTCATTTTACAAATGAAGGAACAAGCTCAGAAAGGTAACTGACTTGCCTCTGATCAAAACCATCTGTATCACTCTGTCATAACCTGCATGTACTTTAACAACTTTGGCTATAAATCAATCATCTTACAATTTCCAAGGATGGGGAAAGATTATTTCAGGATGGGCAGACACGAAAACAGAGAGAATCCCTGGGAGATGTCAACATCTGAATGCATTAATACATAGTGAGCTCAACCATCCTCAAGCATCCATCAACACCCATAAACTGACCTTTATATGCTACTAGCTACATCTCCAGCTAAGTTCTAAGTGCTCATAAAATACCTCTACTTGCATGTTTGCCCATTGCCTAGAGTTTGACATCCTCAACCAGGTGACCTTCTTAGCCACCTCACTCTAGAGAAATAGGTAATCTGTATATATAAGGATTAATCCATGAGCCAGCGTTAGGTGAAGAAAAACAGTGGACAGAGAAATAAGTATTTACAATGTAGAGCCTGGGATGCCTGGGTCACTCAATGGTTAAGCATCTGCCTTCAGCTCAGGGTATGAACCTGGAGTCCTGGGATTGAGTCCCACATCAGGTTCTCTGCATGGAGCCTGCTTCTCCCTCTACCTAAGTCTCTGCCTCTCTCTCTCTCTCTCTCTCTGTGTGTGTGTGTGTGTGTCTCATGAATAAATAAATAAAATCTTTAAAAAAATAAAAATAAAAATAAAAAAATAAAGTAAAAGGTAGGGCCTACTTGCCTGGCTGGAGAATGCCTTCTTAAACCTGACCTCCTTCTGCCATGTGTCTTGAAAAAATGTCAAGTTGCCTATATTTCCATAGTCTGATCTCCAGTGCTTCTGACCTCAGAGCTGACTCTGCTCTTTTGTGTATTCTAACCTTATTTCAATAGGTTGTGTCTATTCCTACCCTAACATGATACAGGTCCTATTGTTCCCTTCTCAGATAGTTTGTTTTAAAGTTCTTGACTTGGAATGCCTAGGTGGCTCAGTCAGTTAAGCATCTATCTTCAACTCGGGTCACAATCATGAGGTCCTGTGATCAAGCCCTGGGTCAAGCTCCCTCCTCTGTGGCAAATCTGCTTCTCCTTTCCCCCTGCCATCCTTCCCAACCCCCTCTCATGCTCTCTCTCTCTCTCTGAAATGAATAAATAAAAAATAAATAAAATTCTTGACTTGGACTACACCCATCTCCAACTAAAACAATCAAGTATTAATAACCTATTGCTATTTAGGGCTTCTTCTCTGCCAGTCAAACTAAAACCTTTATATATATTATAATATTTACATTCTATAGATAATGAAATCAAGATATAAATATGTTGAGTAATTTGCCTAGTATCACATATGTATGAATCCAGAATTGGAACCTGCCCACTCATCCTGCTACTAGAGCTCATGCTCTTAATCATTGCACCTCAACACCTCTCATTAAGTAGAAAAACCCCAAACCTAACCCCTGAAAACTGTTGGCTATAACAATTACTTTTCCAGTGTCCCTGGCCAGAATTCTTTGAGATACTTTTGGATTGCATCTCTCCTCCATCTCCTATAGCCATTTGTCACCCAGTACTATAATTCTTCCATCCAAGACTTCACTTTATTCTTCATTTTCTTTCTAGTTCTCTCTAACCATAATTATTACAATACCATTCCAACTAGTATCCCCAATTTTGATTTTCCCCCTCCTACTCCAACTCAACCTACATGTTTGCCAATCTAATCTTAAAACATCATATTTATCAGATTGAAGTCTGAAGATACGTAGCCCTTAAGGAGATAATTTAAAGGGGATATAATGGTTATTTTTAATCACTTGAAGGACTATCAAGTGAAAAAAGGATTAGTTTATTTTGTGTTCCAGAGAACAAAATCATGATGATCTACATGGGATGGGAAGGTGAACTTTAAAAAAATAGATTAATCTTCATATGACAAAGTAATTTTTAGCAGTTAAAGCCATTCAACAGTGGAATAGTTTGCATATTCCATTGTGATTCCCCACTAATGTGTTCACTAAAGCATAAAGTAAATGACCACTTGCCATAAGTATTGGCATGCTAGGAGTTTGGATCAAAATCAGCCCAAATATTATACAACTTTGGTTTTGTTTTTTTAATTCTGTAAGTAGTCCCTGTTCAAAGGCCACCAGTGGCTCTCAAATTCATCACTACCCATTAACCTTGCACTTCAATACTTCCCAACATGAACCTCCAACTCAGGACAGATAATTAGGACACACACACACCAAGCTTATCCCCCAGCTCTAAGCAGGTTGACCCAGCCAGAATCCCTGTCTTCATACCCTCTACCCCATTAGATCATCTTTTGTTAACAATGTAATACTCCTCTTAGAATTTCACCAAGAATACATATTATCTCATTTTGTGCTTTCTTTTGCTCCCTACATTCAAGTCCTAATTTGCTCACACAGCCTACCTTGAAGAAAGTATTCCATACTACACATGTTTTATCTAGTTACCTACTGTATAAGCACCTAACTTTGGTGTCACCAAAAAATTTAAAAGTTTCCCTGAAATTATATTCAAATTTTTATGTGTAAATTCTCATGTGCTATTTTATAGTAGATATAATTAACCTTATATTTTATTAGAGACTCAGGGAGATCTTTGTACCAAAAAGGTTAAGAAAACTTTTGTTTGGATTTCTAGTCACCCTTCAAATTACACCATTTAGTTGTTTCCTCTCTTACGAATTTTCCACATGCATTCTGCCCTACATTGTGCGATAGTGACCTGGAGAATAGTGACCATTTCCTTTGTTTGTTAATCAGAGGCTATGAAGGGGATCCCTGAGTGGCTCAGTGGTTTAGCGCCGCCTTCGGCCCAGCGGGTGATCCTGGAGTTCCAGGATTGAGTCCCACATTGTGCTCCCTGCAAGGAGCCTGCTTCTCCCTCTGCCTGTGTCTCTGCCTCTCTCTCTCTGTGTCTCTCATAAATAAATAAATAAAATCCTTAAAAAAAATTAAAGGCTATGAATTCTTTTATAAAGGGAGAGCATCATTTCTGCAGCCCAAGTACTTGGTACCTAGCAGATATTTTAGAAATGCTTATGAATGAAGGCCTGAAAGAAGGAATGTCATATCCTTTACTAGAGAAAATTTCATTTACATCTGGTAGCCCTCAGAATATTCTAGATTTGACCTGAGGTCTTCAAAATAATCACTAAGAAGTAGGCTTCTTAATTCCTAATATACACATGAGATATATAAATATATCATTGTGTTTTATCAAATTCATCCATCAAATTATCTGCTTGGGATATTGTAGTGCTAGAACTAACTACATTCACTTGATTTCCTGTTTTTTTTTTAATTTATGCTTTTAAAGATTTTATTTTATTTGAGAGAATGAGTGGTGGGAGGGGCAGAGAGAAAAAAGAGAGATAGAGAAGCAGACTCCCTGCTGAGCAGAAAGCCCAATGTTGGGGCTCCATTCCAGGACTTGGAGATCATGACCTGAGCAGAAGGTAGATGCTTAATTGATTGAGCCACCCAGGTGCCCCTGATTTCCTGTTTAAGTGAAGCATCTTTGATACACTTCTGATCATTACATGTCTGTCCCTCTCTTATTCTTCAGTGAAAGGCCCTAGATATGGTAATATATAAAGAAACTCAGGGGTGCCTAGGTGGCTCAGTCAGTTAAGTGTCTGCCTTTGGCTCAGGTCTTGATCCTGGGGTCCTGGGATTGAGCACCCCAGGTCAGGCTCTCTGCTCAGCAGGGAGTTTGGTTCTCCCTCCTCCTCTGTATGCGCTCTCTCTCTCTCTCTCTCTCAAATAAATAAATAAAATCTTAAAAAAAAAAAAAAAAAAAGAAGCTCAAAGGTATCTATGGTGATCACCTATCAGGATCACAGAAAGAACATCCTGGAAGCACAGCCTAGGAAAAAAGTCATCTACCACAAAATGGCTGATAGGTCACCCTGGATCCATTCCACTCTTATTTAATGGGTTAAAAAAATAATAATCAAATGCAATTTTGTTTTCTATTCTTACATTTGTGCTCAATGGAAGATCAGTTATTAGGCTTGCCCTTATAACTCCTAGGAGAGTTCTGAGCACCTATTAGTTTCATTTTTAATATGGATGATGAACTGAGCGGAAATTCACTCCTTAACATTGTCAGTGAAGCTCTGTGCTGAGTACACCATCCAACATTTTAAAGTGTGTTCTCTCTTCACAGAGAACATTCAACGCAGTGAACTCATTTTTGTAGCAATTCTTTAATAATGGTGTCTGTATGTTAACAAGAAGAGAGAATGCCTGACTTTTGTTAAAATTTTTCTCTTTATAATAGAAGCCACTCTATTTTAAGTATCTAATATTAACATTCATTGAGCTCCAACAGTGAGCTAGAAACTGTATTGCATATAGACACATTTTCCTTCTCACTTGCTGTACTATATTGGTCAACAATAGAACAATTAAGTAAGTGGCAGACTTGCAAATTGAATTATATAAAAAGGCACAAACCTGGTTAAGCCTAGAAAATAGTCTAAAGAAAAAGCAAACTGTCTAGCATCAAAACACACATGTTTGAGCACTGAATCTATGCCTGGAAACCTCCTAAAACTGTTTTCTTTTCTTTCATCTGATTTCCAGCATCTGGTACTGAGTTTGTAGGTAGGAACCAAATGCTTCAAAGTAATATATGCTTATTGGTGACAAACTCAAGTCTTGTCTGTTATTTCAGAATGGTGACAAGAACAACCAATACTAGTAGTAATAAATTTTGCATTATGCTCTCCAATGTATTTTGTTACTTAAACCTCCCAAATCTGATTTGAGCTAGGGTTTGTTACAGAAGAGGAGTCTGAGGTCCATTAAGAAGTAACTTGCTTAAAAAAAAAAAAAAAAAAGAAAGAAATAACTTGCTGGGAAAATTCAGTTTAGGTCTTATAATTCCACATCCTATCCATTTCCCATAATTTTAAGGATCCTCAGGAAACACATATTTGTGTTCAGCCCTTGTATAAGCAAGTCAGTGATCTTGTTTTTGGGAATGGAAAAGCAAAAATTTGGATAATAAATAATGGCTCCTATAAAGAACCTTACAATTTAGTAGGAGTAGTAAGAGAAATAAGACATGACCATAAATATCCATGACACAAGGCAGTGTGATATAAATGACACATGAGCTATTCAAACCGGCAGTTATGTGCAATCAGAAGAAAAAGGCAGCATGAGGCAAAAGCTTCCTGGAGAAGGTGGTGGATAAACTGAACAAAATTCAGTAAATGCATAGACAAACAAGATGGAAGTATAAAACAAATAAAGTAGAAATCTCAAAAGAATGGAAAAATTTTGCCTGCAACTATGGAGAGATGTAAGAGACACATAAGATATAATCCCTGTGCTCAAGAACCTTACAATTAAATTAAGTAGCAAAGAACTACAAGTTCAAAATCACTGAATAACAATCTAGAGCATCACACATAGTAACTGACTGGTGAACTGTGGCACAGGCAACAGAATGCAGATGGTGCTCAGAGAACAGGCTTTACAGGTCTTAAGTCAAGTTTGTCAACAAAGAGAAAAAGGAATGAAGCAAATATTGCCAAAGACAAAGAGAAGAGAGCATGAAGGATAAGGACAAAAATGCTTTGGAGATTATTTTTCTTAATATTTGTCAGTTTCAGTGTACTTAATGCACATAGGGCTAGGTATTCACTCAGAAGTCACAAGGAAAGTCACAAAAATGTGACTGAAGAAAAAAATAGCCAAGAAACTATGGTGACTGCTAAGCCTAGGAAAAGGAGCCTACACATTTGAGTTGAAAAGGAAGGCCTGAAGAAGCAATAGAGCTCTGTCACTAGTTGAATGGTCTTGAATAACTCTTAATCTCCGGTTCTCAGGTTTATCATCTATCAAATGGAGCTAATAGTACCTTTCTTGCCTCAATATCAAGTTTGCAGTGAGAATATCATAAAACTTATTGATTTCAATAACCAAGCATTGAAGAAACTTTAAGCACCACCAACACAATGCCAGATGCTAGGTGGAAATGCAGAAATACTAAAATACTGCAACCTATGTCCACACAGTCTATCCAGGCATTCTAATGCATCCTGCTACTAATTTGACCAACGTATTTTGAGAATCTACTAGATTCCAGACATCATGCTTTTCATCAGGGATTCTAAATCAAAAGAGACAAGTTAGAAGACTACATAGTCTACAAGTTAGAAGACTACATAAATCTTTATGACTTTGGATTGTCAATGGTTTCTTAGATATAATACCTAAACTACTAGCATAACATATTACATAAAAACATAGAATAAATAAAGTTGATTTCATTGGAGTTAAAAACTTGTTTTTCAAAGAACTCTACTGTAAAAATAACAGGCAACCAAAAAGAATGGGAGGAAGTATTTGGGAATCATATATCTGATAAGACCTAATATTCAAATATATAATGAACTATTATGATTCACTAATAAAATGAAAGATAACTTAATTAAAAATGAACAAAGGATTTGAATAGACATTTCTCCATAGAAGATGTACAAATAGTCAATAGCATGTGAAGATATTCTCGACATTATTAATCATCACAGAAATGAAAGTCAAAAAAAATTTTTTTAAAGATTTTATTTATTTATTCATGAGAGAAACAGAGAGAGGGAGAGAGAGGCAGAGACACAGGCAGAGGGAGAAGCAGGTTCCATGCAGGGAGCCTGACGTGGGACTCGATCCCGGGTCTCCAGGATAACGCCCTGGGCTGAAGGTAGAGCTAAACTGCTGAGCCACCCAGGCTGCCCTGAAAGTCAAAATCTTAATGAGATTCATACCACTTCATACCCACTAGGATAACTATAATCAAAAAGGTGGACAATAAAAAGTATTGGCAAGAATGTGGAGAGATTGGAAACTTCATTGATCAATGGTTGGAACGTACAATGATCTAGCCATTTTGGAAAAGTTCAGCAGTTTCTCAAAATAGTTAAACATAGAGTTATCATATGACCCAGAAATGCCACTCCTGGGTATATGCTCAAAAGAAATGAAAACATATTTACATAAAAACATATACCCAAACATTCTTATTAGCATTATTCCTATTAGCCAAAAAGTGAGGGGAGAAAGGTTCACCAACTGATGAATAGATAAACAAAATGTGGAATATTATTTAGCCATTAAAAGGAATGAAGTACTAAAAAAGAAGAAATGAAATACTTATATATGTCACAGTATGGAGGAACTTTGAAAATATTATGCTAAGAGCAAGAAGTCTGTCAAAAAGGGCCACATTAAAAAAGGGGGGGCCACATTTTATATCATTCTGTTTACATGAAATATCCAGAATAGTCAAATCCATAGACCTAGAACGTAGATTAGCGCTAGAAGGAGGAAAAATGCAAAAGGATTATTAATGGGTGTGGGTTTCTTTTGTGTGTTGTGGGGGGGATGTTATGGAATTACATAGCAGTGGGAGTTGCATAAGTTTGTGAATATATCAAAAGCCACAGAAGTGTATATTTGCAAGAAATGAATTTAATGGTATGTGAATTTTATTGCAATTTTTAAAAAGACAAAACTCCTTCTAATTGCTGAGTTTATAATACAGTGGGAAAGAGAAAGAAACTACTTACAGTGCAAAATAAACATATTTGTTGTTCAATATAACAAGCTTCAGTGAGCTGTGTCATATATATAGAGAGATACACAACAATAGTTAAAATTTATTGAGCACTTGTTATATGCCAGATACTATTCTAAGCATTTCACATGTTACCAACTAATTTAATTCTCACAGCAGGGATCCCTGGGTGGCGCAGCGGTTTAGCGCCTGCCTTTGGCCCAGGGTGCGATCCTGGAGACCCGGGATCGAATCCTACATCGGGCTCCCGGTGCATGGAGCCTGCTTCTCCCTCTGCCTGTGTCTCTGCCTCTCTCTCTCTCTCTGTGTGACTATCATAAATAAAAATTAAAATAATAATAATAAAAAAAAATTCTCACGGCAAACCTTGAATTAGTATTTCTTCATTTTCCTGATAAGGAAACAAAGGTACAGAGTTGTTAAGAAACTTGCCCCAGATTCTACTACAAATAAATATTAGAGGTAGGCTTTGATCCCAGGAAGTCAGGCTATAGCATCCATATTCCTTACCATCAGGCAATACCACTTTTTAAAGAAAATATAAGGCACTATATGCAAAAAAAAAAAAAATACTGTTAACAAGTTTCAGTTCATGACATCATTGAATCTTGAAGTTAAAGTTTACCTAGTGCCTCCTCCAAGTTCATGCCTGAAATCCCTATACAACTCTCTGCCCAAATGATCTTTATATCCAGTCTATATTGTATACTTCTTGAAAGAGGGAACTCAATTTTGACCCAAACAATTTATTCCATCTTTGAATAGCACTGGCTATTTTCAAAGTTCTTCCTTACATTAATATTGCATGCTTCTTGGAGGAAGAAACTCTCCCTCGGTCAGGTTGCCTAGAAGCAGAGGCTGAGATGGGCATTTAGGTGGATGTGATTTATTGACAGAGTGCTCTTAAGGATGGACCTGCGAAGGAGGGAAGAGAGTGGTATATGAAGTGGAAAGTGGTCACAGAGCAATATGTTCTTGGCTGTATTCATAGAGCTAAGGCTTTCTAGAGCAAAAACCGTAGCACAGGGTTGCCTGCCTTGAAGTACCAATCTGTCATGAGCCACAAGGCTGGGGAGGGATGAGTAATGCTGGGCAAGGCAGCAGGACAAGGGGATGGGACAGTTGCAAGCCATTAGCAGGTAACACAGCTGCTAGGGGTAGGGTGCGTATGCAGTCCAGTGGAAGGGGATCTGAGAAGGCACCACTGTATTTCCTACACTTCCACAGGCCTAGCAAAGCAGTTGAACACAGTGGATGGGACACAGGATAGAGCCAGTTCTAAAATGTAAGTTTACTCTTAAGCCCCTTACGCCAAATCACTTGTCATCTCCAAGCCTGGTTCATTATCTGGAAAATGGGCACAATAACACCAACCTCATAGGAGTATAATGAGAATCAAAAGACATGAGAAATGAAATGTCCATATGCTTAGCACATAGTTAAAGCCCAAGTAGCTATTACCTTAGCAAGTATATATTACACACTTGTCGATAGGAAATTTTGCCCATTTCCTTCCAAAGTGAAGTGAAAGAAATCGAATTACTTGTTTAGTCCATCAGCAATTTCAAACTTTACAATTTACAGCCCCTATAATATAACACTTTAGTATTTTCTCACCATAGTTTGAATCACACAGTGAAAATTTGAATTTTGTTCTGTAATCTTCTTGCTATTCACTGAAGCCATCACCTCTGGAGGAATAGTCTTTCTCTTGGCTTTGCCTTTTTGTCCTGAATTAAGTTTTATTCTGGACTATCAGAAATCCATCACTGTCTGAATTTTTCCACTGTGGTGTGAATACCAAAGTCTGACTGTGAATCTGTAGCCTGCTATAATGATTTCAAATGTATTCTAGGTCCAAGGGTTATCCCTGTTAAAGGCATTTTTATAAGAATCTGGTATTTTGCCAGGAAAAGTCCTGTGGTCCAGCTGCCAAAACACATGACAGCAAGCATCTGACAGAAAGCCAGTGATGGATCTGCTGTCTGCTAGATTGGCAGCTCTATCAATGACAGTGGAACCAGACAGATTGGAGTTTGACCCGGGCTGGGTGAAAAACTGGTGCTATATCACAACCAATACAGAGCACTGTGGAGAAAGCCTTCTCAATCGCTAAGGGCTGAAAGGCCCATGCCAACAAGGAATCAGCTACACTGTGCACAGCACTGGGAGTGTATGTCTCAGCCATAAAGCTGCACTCAATAACTCTATGGAGATGAGGTCCAGAAATAAAGTCTTTCTGCAAAAACATGTCCTGGCACTTCAGGGCATGTAAGTTGACTTGTCATTTTACTATCCTCCCATCCCCAGCATCTTTCCAGTGTTACATATATTCTCCCCCAGCTTTTCCTATACGGAGGCTAGTCATGTTATTTTGTTCATTTTGTTCATAGCTCATTCATTTATTCATTCAATGAATATTCACTGAGTGCTTGGCAGGTACTAAGGATACCAGGTTGAAGATGGATATAGGATAAAGGTGACCAAAGGTAGGTAATTGAGTTCAACCCCTTATACTACAAACTCTGCCCCAACCCTTTTAAATAGTCATAATATGTCTCAATATATGACTATTTAATAATATGCCATAATATATGACTATTTAAAAGAGAAATTCTAGAGTAAGCCTCCTGACTTCAAATACTAAATCAATAATGGTTAAAATGCATAAGGAGAAAATATGGGGCCTCCCTGGTCCTTCTCAAATCATGCTATGTAAGCAGCTGGGTATTCAACCTAGAGAAAAGTTAGGCCTGTCTCTGCTTGCGCAACATAGAGAGCAGCTTGAAATCCCACTGCCTTGAATAAAACTTTAGCAATGCCCATCTACATCAAAGTCATCCTGTGGAGTCAGCATCCTGTGACCCCATTTCCCACTTTGTGCAACGGGGATGCTGTCATATGCAAGACTGCCAGGCACCTGGGCAACAGGAAATACTGCTATTTGCATATCTAATAGATTCATTTCAAACTGTGTTTTTCTTGTATGTTTCGAATACCCAGCCAATAATAATGAGATGGGATGTGACAAGTAAAACTCTCCAATTTAGCAAGATTCATTTTGCAAAATCATCACAGAGCATCTGAATCACTGCCTAGCAGAGTAGAACAACATCTGGCAAACAAGCGGTGATGTATTATAATGTTTTTAGCACCATATGGCAATATGTCTTCAAAGTCACCTACAGGTTGAAATGAAAACCTATTTTATAACTACCTCAGGAAAATGAGGGGGCGAGGAATCAAGGGGTGCATTGGAATAATGCTACATATGCCCCCAAAGCCTGTGCTGCTAAATATTAAAGTAAACGGTGAAAGAGCAACATGTTATTAAGAAGCTAAAATAACAAGTTGTCTAAAGCTTTTAACTGCTGTACAATGCAACAAACCAAACACTCATCTACTGCACCACCAGATAACATTATCCAGCCCCAATTAAAAATGATTAATAGTTTGTGGTCAATCTTAATTAGTATTCTTGCCCTTTGATATGAGAAATGAAATTGAGAAGTCAGTGTCTAATATGAGCATAAGGGTTCGGTGAGTTAATTTTTTTCTCATTTCTGTTAGAGAAATAGACATAGCAACTCTAACATTTTCGTTCCTTCTGGTAAAGGACAGTCTTGCCTACCCTCTGGGGTGGAGAGAAGAGCGTGAAGTATTGAGAGAATCAGAGAACTCCAGCCTCTCTCTTAACCCATTCCACTGCCTGCTCCTGTCTTTCTAAGCATAGTTGTGTTCCTCCTCATCTCAGTACAACCAGCATTACATCACGCCAGTTTGGGGGCATGGGAGAAGAGGTGCAAGGAGAAAAGAAGCACAAAACAATAACTAAATAATACTTAATTGGCCTCCTCCTCTAGCTTCCTCAAATTCCTCTTTAGAGTTGTCAGTGTTACCAAAGAGGTGCTTTCACATCACCCCTCAAGTTCTACCCTCAGCAATACACTGCCTTCCACCACTTTCCTCCCTTCTCTTCTGGACCCTTGAAGTGATGCTGCTGTAGGAGCCACCTGCAGCCATGACATTTTCCTTGTTCCAAATGTGGCGTGTGTGATCAGTGGCTCTGACCATCAGGTGACATGATCTATGGGCTCCAATGGACTTCATCTTCAAGTGTCTCAACAATCTGTTATGTGGGCTATGACCCTGTATTCCCTTGTGCTCCCCACACCTCACGAATTCACTATTTCAATTTTTACCCATTGTACTATTATCACATCTTTCCCTAGGTCTCAGGCATGACTCTGTGGAGCTGTGATACCAGAAAACACAACTGACCAATAGCTCTGTACCCTGATGCTGGCCCACTTACTTTAAATCAGGCATAGAAATAATTATAATAATAATAATATTCATAACTTGTTAAACTTGTGGTAGTTTCCAGGCACTCTATCAAGCACTTTACATTCATTACATCAATCATTATCTCAATCACTTAGAGAAGTTGTATATCTTATCGGGGCTAAGGAGTCAAGGTTCAATTCCAGGTCTGACTTCGGAGTTTATACTCTTAACCACTAACCCATAGTGCCTTTCATTCTTCAAATCTCTCTTCCTTTAGAACGTGTTCTTTTACAGATAAATCTTTAGGCATTCATGGAAATATATTTCTGGAATAAAAATATGGCAATAAAGGCATGGATGAATTCTGAGTGAGGAACGAATTCTGGATGAGGAACACAGCTTAGTTTCTCAAGCTGGGACCTCACTACAATGGGAATGATGATTTTTTTACAGGTGTGTTTCTTCATACTTTACAAAGTCTTACCTCGTTGGCTCCTCACACCAACTCTCAGTTCTGTGAAAAGCAAAACAGTTATTTTAGTGCATCCTGAGGGGCAAATATTGGGTCAAAATGTTGAAGTAGAACCTGAGTCCAGGACTTCTGAGTCCCAGTACTTTGCTCTTTTCAAGTTCTACATTGCCTCCCTTATGCCCATTGGCAGGTAAGTTCATCCAAACCTAGGTACTCAAGTTTTATTCTGACCAGTTTTCTACATGTATCCTATGCTATAGCCAGAGTAGACCATACTATTCCTTTCACTCCATACCTTCTACCTCAAGCCTATATGCTCCTGTTTATTCCTTGTTCCTAGAATGTTTCCTGCTTCACTACAGATCCCTAACACCACACCACTTGGGATGAATAGTCTCTCATCAACTCTATTGTATGAAGTTTTCCTCTTCTACTTTTTAAGTTGTTGTATGTATCCCTCAGATGTTAATTCTAATTTTAGGGTTACTGTGATTATTTCAATACTCATTTTATCATTTCTACCATTCTAAATTGTAAATTCCCATAAGGAAAGCACTCAGCCTTATATTCTATACGTCCTTGCAGTTCTTAGGAAAGGGCTCCATTCCTAGAAAGAACACTTAATAGTCATTTGATGGATTAAAATAACTTTAATTTGTGCTCCTTATTAACAGATTATATTTATGATCAACTACTATATATTCCATTTCCAATTGAGAGTCTCTATATTTTCCCCCCAAACAAGGGCACTGTCAAGTTTTTCTGAGCTTTTAATTTAATCTTCCTTTAATGGGGTTTGCCTCACATTTAGTTCAATATCTTCTCTAGAAATCTGTTCCTTTATATATTTATAGCCTTGAAAAGCTTTCTTTTTCCTACCTTAAAAAAATCTCCTGGATTATTTATTGGGGCTGATTCATATCTAGTACATTTATATTGTTTTCTTATCAAAAGAGACTATCCTATTACCATTCAGCCAAAATATCTTCATTTTCTTCAAGCTCCAAGTGATTAATGATGTGTAACGTATATGTGAGAAAATTAAAGTTTTCCTATAAACCTACCAAATATATTTGCATTGACTATTTCATAAGTCTTGCATATCAGAAATTTTCCCACCTAGTTTTGGCCTTCTGCACTGTGTTCAGTAGCAGCAGACTATGGTTCACAGCCAGGGTGACTAAATTAGACAAATGGTATACACTTGCCTCTGTAACAATATTTCACCACCAATAGATCCACTGATTATTCTGTTGAGAGTTTTTGGTTTGCCAATACATAAAAAGAATTTGGAGAAAGACTGTGGGGGAAAAAAGTACACCCTTTCATAATCATATAGCAGAGTTTTTGTTTTTCCTTTTAATACTTGTTGCTTTTATTTATAAGTTAATGTATGAACATGGTTAAGTTATTTATACCAAAGGCATGCAAAGAAAAGTGTGCTTCCTCCCACCTACCTCCCAGTCCCACATTCCAAAGATAACCATTGGGGTTTTGAAGAAAAAGCAAAGGAATTACAATCAGATTCAACAACAGTCAATTAATAGTTATATGTTGAGCACCCATTAGGCTCCAGGCATAATGCTAGTGCTGCTAATGGGCTCCACCCTGTTTCACAAGGTTTATAGCTTTGGGCAGTATAATAAGCAAGTGTAATCAGTGCTATAATGGTAGAAGTCCCAGGTGCTAGGGGAAATCACAGGCTTCCCAGAGGTGGTAAAAACCTTTATGAGGGCTCCAGTAGGGAGAATTTTGTTTGGCATAGAGAAAGGAAATAGTGATCTCCAAGAATAACCTTTGTGAATCTAGGAGCATGAGAATGCATGGCAAGCTTGACAAACAGAAAAATGGTCAAT